>NW_021636688.1:0-25741 GCF_004799145.2 Neltuma alba
ATCATTTCATATCAGGATAAATAGGAATGGCGAGTACAATTATTTGGACAAATATAGGACCAAGGATGTCAAGCACGAAGATGAACTTACTTCATCCCAAGATCTCCCTTGTGCAAGGCGTGGATAGACAGGCGCTTTAGGATTGGCAAATGATATGTAATTGGAAACTGACACAAGTCTAGGCTGCAATGTTCAAATAATTGTTACTAGTTATCTTATATAATCATCATCTGCATAATACATATTCTCAACAAAAGCCGGCCTCCTTGATGTCAAGAGCCATCGTCTGATGCACTGAATTTGTGAATGAAAATGCTAGATAAATAATAAAGTAAAAATAAAACGAATTTTCTATGTTTTAACAATAAAAATGGAAATTAAACGCAATAGAGAAGATCATAGACGGTTTGCCAAGAAAAAGAAAAGATAAGATATCAGAGACGCACTTTGAAAGTCCACCGGAAAAAATAATGCAAATGAGAAATCTGCACGTTGATTGATCAGCTGGAACTTCAAGACAGCTTTCCTGTTGTTGTATAGTTTGGGTTGGAGTCATTGGCATACTTGTACTGGTCAAGCGTACAAAGATTCAAATCAACCACAGGTTAAAAAAAAAAAAAAACCAAAATTGTTACTTTTCAAATCAGATCACAAGCTAATCTGGCATATGAGTTTATTCAATCTGGTGTATATGGTTTACAAACTCACCTTTATTGGGGCCGTGCATATGAATGGTGCTTCGATCCACTCACCGTTCTCCGGGGGACAGGTAGCTGAACTGCGATGTATAAAATCACGTTCCCTTTAGTTCCTTTCCAAAGAATACGCTGCTCAGAGTTTGACACTATCATGATAAAAATTGGTCCACACCAGACACCACCATATTGACAGTGACTAGAGAATTCAGAAGTAAAACTACATCGATTTCGAAGCAGAGAAGTGGGTTACTTGAAATTTGCAGGAGAAAATACTCCCACCCAATCATCTTCAGATGGATTAGGGGCATTGAGTTCTACAGTCACCCATTCTGTATCGTCACCCTGCAACCATATGTGACAAGACGCTTTAGAAGTTCTGTAAATATATAGCATGATTTACAATGTTACAAAAAAAAAAAAAAGTTCGAGAAGGTTAGTGGTTTGAAATATCATATTATTCACCAAACCAGTGAGAAAAACCTGTTTGTAACGAGTATAATCATTTTCACGCTATACAAGACATAAAAAGCAGCATAAGCTTCGCGATTCCATGTACGTAGTGTTTATCACTTGGAACTTAATCTGCCACTTGACACAATTACTCAAACAGCTAGAAGACTAGAAACTAGAAAGGGTAAACTAATTAAACAAAGATCAAAGACGAGCGAAGTAGTACCTTGAGGCCAAGCAAAGAAGGGTTTGCTTTAATGGTCGCGCGAATGTCGAGCGCAAAAGTGGCCTTGTGAATGGAAATCTTAGACAGTGGCTGCTCCCCGATTACATGATGAACGTGAGCCAAAACGTCGACGTGATTCAGGCTGGCGAAACACAGCATCAGCAAAATCATATTCATCAGCTTGAACCAGCGAACCACGTCTGCCATCTTTTGCAGATGGAGATTGATCAGAGGGAATGAAATGACGCTGTGTGGTTAATTAGATATGCCGATTGGATTCTGAGAATTAATCGCAATTGGCCTCTCTAGTATCTTCCACTCGCTATCACTACGATGAAAAACCATGGCCTTCATGGCTCGAATTTATAATCTTCAGACCTGGCGCCAAATCTTTTGGGTGGATTCCAGGGATCCCCTTAGCGTCAGAGACGGTAATAATTTTGCATGAGTGAGCAATTGAAAGTAAATGTATGTTTGCCTTTATCGCAATTCGTATCAGGACTAAAAAGTGATTTAATAGAAACCAAATCATAATTTTAAAAATATTTCTACGCTATACGAAGTAAATATATAAAAAAAATTATCTCGTTTTGTAAAAAAATATTTTTGAGAAGTATTTTTTGGTGCTTCTAAACACTCCCTTAGAATAGAAATTTAGAATAGTTTATCTTTGTTGATTTATTTCTGTTTAGCCCTTTCTATTTTGAAATATTACGGGGGATTCTAAATGATTCTGAAAATAACGTTTTTTTCGCCAAAGAAGTAACGTTTATTAATTAAAACATATGTTAACAATAAATCATACTACTCCTCCGGTCCTAATTATAAGACCCAATTGACTTATTTGAGGAGATTAAGGAAGTAAGTTAAGTTGGTTATTTATAATAAATAAGTGTTGTTATTCCTAAAATATCCTTGCTAATTAAGTATATTGGCTAAAACTATCATTATTAGAAGGATTATCTTGAAAAAAAATGTATAAATATAAGAGAGAAAATGGATTGGGTCTTATAATTAGGACCAAATAAAAAGTCAAATTGGGTCTTATAATAAGGACCGGAGGAGTACCATGTAGTATAAAAGTCAACTGAGAGTTGAAAACATTAATCTACTTTATTTTTTATATTTATTATTATTATTGTGTTTTAAACTCAGTGGCAAAAATATTATTATTTTTAAATTAATTTATCTAACTTATAAATTAATCTAATTATAATATAATGGAAATCTTTCTATTTTGAAATATTGCCGGTGGATTCTAAATGATTCTGAAAATAACGTTTATTAATTAAAACATAAGTTAACAGGGGGATTCTAAATTATAAAGTTAGTTGAGAGTTGAAAACATTAATTTACTTAATTTTTTATATTTATTATGTTTTAAACTTACTTGCAAAAAATTGTTATTTTTTAAAACTTATAAATTAATTTAATTATAATATAATTTTATTCAAAACTGTTCTAGGGACGTCATGCCATATTTATTATGATTTATTTATTTATTTATTTTACTTTCTGGATCAACCTAAATTAATTAAGTTGCCGGATTATTCATTTAATTTTTTTATTGTACTAAATTGTTAATTATTCATTGGGCTTTATGATGTGATCGGCATATGTTTGAAATATTTTTTATTTAAAATATATAATTTATTTATTAAAAATAAAATTGAGGTCTGTCTAATAAAACTTTTGTTTTGAAGGGTGAGTTTTTAAAATATAAAACAAGTTTTTACAATTATTTTTTAAAATGACAACGCTGAAGATCTAAAGCCATTTTATTGGATCTTAAAAACTTCTACTCCTCTATCCTGAAAAAAAAAAAAAAATAGACCCCTGCCCCTCTTCTCATTTATTCATATCTATTAGTGGATAATTATATATTGCTGCCAGAAATGTCACCTTCAACCTCCATCATGTGACTTGATCATCAATATATCATTATCATAAAAAAATATAAAATAATCATATCACATTTTTCACATGTTATGATATTATAATTATTCATTTTGCAATGCACTATTTACCGAAAGAAACGTGTTAAAGTTATGATTATTTGAATAACCTGGTTTTTTTTTTTAACCAGAATTTGAATAACCTAGTTTACACCTTACACTCTGATCAGTTTACGTATGTCATTATACCTTTAGGGGAATATGCTTTACATAAAGTGATATTCTTATTCACGACTAAAATAATAATTACTTCATAAGTACGTATCTTTTAGAATACATTATTCGTCACTGATGGTTTCATTTGTTAATATTATATTTCCAATGGTCTTAAACCTGAAACTTAGGTAACTAAATATATAGATTTGAAAAAAAATAGTTAGATTAGTAGTATATAACAGTTTTCCTAAATTACCCTTCTTTTGATAACCTATGTTAGAAATTAACCATATTGATTAGTTGCATGCATTAATAAATAATAATAGGAATAATTTGAAGAAAATTATTTATGAACAAAATAAATTTTTCAAGTAACTTGTATATTTAGAATCAAATGAAATGAGCATACAAGTGCAGGGACTATTATAATATAAGGACAGAAAAATAAAAATATTCCTTGCACGTCTGCTCGTGCTTTTGAAATGAGATTGGTCTGTCTATCGCGTGAAATATTGAATTATTAGTAAAAACAAAACAATCATATGTTGTTTTAAAACCAGCAGCATCATGGGGTTAATTTGTTGGATATTTGTGAAAAATATTAATTATTTCAAAAGGGAGTGTCAAATATTTATAATTAATATTTCGAAACCAGGCCTCCCAATTTTTGCAACTGAGCGTCTTGAACTCAGTTAAGTTATTTTAGGGACCATACAGAGATATTTTCATTAATTTAACTTTTTTAAAATTGGTTTTTCCTATAATGTTTGAAAAATTATTTAGTTTTTTCGCTGCGTTAGTCCTTTTACATCATTCTCAGACCTTTTTTTTTTTCTTGTCACGTCCCAGTCATACCCATATATGCATGCAGATACTCCTGTTTTGAATAACTAATTTATAGATAACAAATTGTTAGTTAAAAATAATAAATAGATTAGCAATATATCTTTATTTTTAAATATGTTTTTATAATAAATGAAAGAAAATGTATTGGGCAATGTGATAAGAGAGTATGGCAAAGAAGAAAAAATAAATAGTTAAGAACAAAATTGGAAAAAAATATTAAATTTTAAGCCAAAGTCAAAGTAAGGTTTATAAAATAAACTACAGTCTTTCTTAAATTTAAAACTTATAAATATGACTGATGATATATATCATCCAGACATAACATATCATCTATCATTTATGTTATTTACAATAAATTTTGTTGCCTCCTTGTTTACAATAAATTATACATATTAAATAATATAGGGAAATTTGGGGATAAATCCCCATTTAAAAAGTTAATTGTAGAATGGGATATGAACTTTTGAGATCCTTTTGAAAAATTAAAAAGAGAAATAAAATTACTATAATACCCTTAATAAAATGCAATTAGGATCGAGCATATGCAACTAGAGATGAAAGATGTGCAATTAGGATCAGCGATATGCAATTAGGTCTTATATGCAACTAAGCACACGCAATATACAATTTGGATTGATATGCAATTGAAGATCAAGAACATGTAATTAAGATCAGTGATATGTAACTAGATCTTATACGCAACAAGGAATCCTTGATATGCAATTAAGATCAAGCATATGGAACTCAGGATCAAGGATATGTAATTAGGATTAGTGATATGCAACTAGGCATGCATAATATGCAATTAGAATTAAACATATGCTATCTGGGATAAAAAATACTCCTCCGGTCCTTAATATAGGACCCAATTCTTATGTTGGTTTTGGTCCTAAATATAAGACCTCTCTCTCATATTTATCAATTTTCTCTAAAATACCCTTATGGATACTCCCTCAACCATAATCAAGTAGAAGAGGAAGAAGGGGTATTAAGAAAGATGATTATGGTGTTTTAGGAAAAATGTGGCACTTTTCCTATAATTAACTAACTTACCTAACTTCCTTAATTTAATCAAATTAGTTAAATGGGTCATATATTAAGGACCGGAGGAGTATGTAATTAGGTTATGTATGCAATTAGACATCATCTATATGTAATTATGATCAAGCATATGCAACTCCAAATCTAGGATATGCAACCTGAGTTATTTGGTTTGCTTACCCCTCAAACGTATTGTCATTTAAAATCAAATTCCATTCTACAGTTGACTTTTCAAATAGGAAATTATTACATCAGATATATAATAAATCATTATCTTCAAGCAAACTCATTAACATGAAAAGGGTGACTTACAGAAGGGAAAATTCCAAAAAATATGTTTTAAATTTTAAAATCTCAAATCAAAAATTACTGCAAAAATATGTTATTATTTACTTTTTAAATATGGTTAATTGCTATTAAAATGTGGTAAATAAGACTATTTTAAAATTTTAAAATTCAAGAGGTATTTTTGTTTTTTAATTTTACCTCCACAGACCCCGACTGACCATGGCCTAATGTCCATTATTACTTATCATCGGGGCCCATAACGCGCAATCAGCTTGTTTTTGTTCATTTGGACGTGGACCTTTTATTTTTTTAAAAAAAAACCACCCATATTTATACTTGTTAAAAATAGCTAGCACTTAAAGATTTTTCATCGAACAATATATGTTTTAAATTTTTTTAAAAATCATGTAGTATAATATAATATAATTTAAAGTATGAATATTGTGTGTATTTATGGTAAAGGTAATTAAAAAAATTACACCTACCAATTACTAATCACAAAGACGCAATAAATATTACAACATGAAAAACAAGGTAAATTATAACTTCTAAATAATAACCATTTCCTCTTTCTTCTTCAAAAGTGTTTTTGGAGAACGCTTTTTCATAAATTGAATTTTTTTTTTACATATTTATTTTGTATATCATAAAATTATTTTTAAAATTATGATTTTTTTCCCATGCAAGCACCCCCAAAAGATCCTTTTTACTTCAACATTAAATTGTGAAAAACAACAACAGCCAATAGTTGTTCCGGACTTTTTTTTCCACTTCAGATAAAATTGACTTGGTGGAGATAAAAAATGAACTACTATCTCTTATTTTTAATATAATAGCTAATTTGATATTTAATTTAATTCTAAATATAAGACCCAATTCATTTTTTCTCTCATATTTATCTATTTTTTTCAAGTTAATCTTTTTAGTAGTTGCTCATATTAAACGTTTTATTAAATGACATTTTTAATTGATACACATGATTAATAAAAGTATCTTAAAGAAGATAATATATATTTATTACAAATAATTAATTTAAATAATTTTTTTAATCTATTTAAATTAGTTAGCTAACTTTTATATTAACAGTTAGTAATTAAATTCCTTACTATACATATATAGTACCAGAGTAGCGCAATGTTTAATGCGTGTAAATTTATTAACTAACTAATGAATCAGCAGCATTAATCTCAATCGGGAACAAACAAGAGTTAGTGTTGGTAGGTCTTCCCCAGATAATCAACCAATCATCCTTCGGAAAGCTTTTTCTTTTTCTTGGCCAACTTTTGGAAAGCTATTGAGTCAAATTGTTTCAGAATAAAAAATTAATGAAGCTTGCGCATCGTGATGCATTGTTTAATCAGGTTCCAGAACATTTTTTTTCCTTTTCGTTTTTTTGTTGCCAGAAGAATCTCTTAACTTTTCCTTTTTGCCTGAAAAAGAAGCTCTAAACTTTATCTCCTTAGGTAGTGTTTGGTTAATTCTAGAAGTACTTCTCATAAGTATTTTTTTATAAATCAAAACAAACTCCTCTACATATTTACTTCGTATATTGTAAAAGTACTTTTGAAATTATAGTTTTGTTTTTACCTAAATACCTTTTTAATATGAGGCTTATTTTCCAGGGAAAAATAATAATAAACCTTGCCTCGGGGTGCGCAGTCTGGAAAGGCCAGATTAGGCCCCCTACCTTAACTTTGTGGTAAATTAACAGTAATTTATAAAATTTTTAAAGTGAAGGAGTAAATGAATTAATTCATTGATTATATGAATTTAAATATTAATTCTGCACGGAAATTTATTTTTGGTACTAAGTTTTATTATTTGAATACTCATTATTCTCGTAAGTTAAAAACCCAGAAGTCGGAACTCAAATAAGCATGTATTAGGACATATTATTTCTGGTTTTTAATATAAAAATTAGTTAACTAATTTAAATAGATTAAGAAAACTAGTCAGATGAGTTATTTATAATAAATAAGTGTTATTTTTTCTAAAATATCCTTGCTAATCAAGTTTATTGGTTAGAACTATCATTGTTACAATGACTATCTTGAAAAAAAAAAGATAAATATGAAAAACAAATTAAATTAAAATATTATATTTAAGATCAAAATAAAAGTTAAACGAGTTTTTATATTAAAGACATGAGATAATATTAACAATATATCATCACTTAATATCCCTTTCATGATTAGTTCAAAAAAAATATGAGCATGAAAAACAAACAATTAGTTCAAAAAAATATGTCTATGATGAAAGACAGGAAATTGGAACGCTCAATATAAGCAATTAAACATATGTAATTCCAAATAATCAAAATCTTATTATTTAACGAGACTTTTTTTTTTTTTTTGGGTAACATTCTTAGATGCAATTGTTCTACGCACAACCGCAATTAGTATTGACAACTATGCTTAGTTATGTTCTACGTTGATTAAATATAAAATAATTAAAATTGAAAATTAAAGGAATAATGAAACAAGAGAAGAAAAACCAAAATAAAATTCAAGAAAAAAATAGTAAGAAGGATAACAATACAAGCAATCATGCGTAAATTGAATGGATTCAAAACAAATAATAAAAAAATTCACACTATTGATTTGACGCCTTTGTTTGTCTGTAGATGTAATATATTCACATATATGATGTCATCATTAGACCACTAACCTTTTTTTAAGTTTATTACCTGAAGCTTAACTTTATGTTTGGTATAAGAAGAGGAAAAGAGAGGGGAGAAAAAGTTTGAATGAGTTTGATTTTTAAAAAAAATAAAAAAGTGAGATTATAAAATTTTCACAAAAAATATATAAAATGAGATATCAAAAAATTAATTAAAAACTTTTAAAACCACATCTTCAATTTTTCAAATCAAATTCATTAAAATTTTTCCTTCCTTCTTCTCTCTTTCCTGCCATTTCCCTAATATCAAATGCGCCCTAGAAGCTAATTCCATAACTCTCAAATATTGCTACCCTATTATTTGCTAAAATTTGCATATTATATGTTATAATATCGAAATATCAATTACTTGAGTCGCTATTTATATAAACTATGAGAAATTAATATCTTTTTGAGAGTGTTTATAAAATATATATATATATATATATATCTTTCTGATAGGAAGATGGGGGTTGACAGGGACCATATCACTCATTCATTGAACAGGATAGAATCATAGATAATGTACTCTTCTGGTCCTTAATATAAGATCCATTTAATTAATTTGATTAGATTAAGAAAGTTAGGTAAGTTAGTTAATTATAAAAAAAATGACATATTTTTCCTAAAACACCATACTCATCTTTCTTAGTACCCCATCTCCCTCTTCTACTTGTTATGGTTGAGGGAGTATCTATAGGGGTAATTTAGAGAAAATTGATAAATATGAGAAATGGGTCTTATATTTAGGACCAAAACCAATTTAAGAATTGGGTTCTATATTAAGGATTGGAGGAGTATTGTATTATTATATCCATTTATTATCCTGCAGTCTGGAGAATCAAACATTTAATGGGATTGACATTTTATTAATGTTTTAAAATACTAAGAAAATAAAATTAAATAATTTAATTAAAAAAATACATAAACACTAAATTAAAAACTGAGAGAACGTATAGCTACGATATGATTTATTTATGTAAACACGATGTTTTGTCTAATTTATTTAGCTAAAGGGCAGTACGAATGAGATAAAGTATGGACACCGGACAGTTAAGAATTTCCAATTGAACATTTTGTTTTCTGGCTAACGAATCATAATTATTAGCATCAAGCCAAATGTGTCTTTGTCATGCATAAATCACTAATCCTTTTTAATTCTGATAAATGTGCATGTGGTTTTGTGGTCTCCATCGCGTCGTCATTAATATTACTATTATTGAAATGCATATGGAAAGGCAAGAGGCACGTGCCGTTTGGATTATGTGAAGGAAAAGCTTCACCTGTTCATTCTCTAACTTCAATTATTTCAGGATTCTCTTACCTGTAACGCTGGCTTCCTGAGCTGCGGAGTCAGTGAAGTGAATAACGGCGGAATCAGAATGATTTTTTTAAAACACGACACAAACTACTCTATGTACGGATATTTATTTTTCATAAAAATATTTTTAAAATTATGATTTGATTTTTATCTAAACATCACCTAAAATCTCTCAATTTATTGTTTTTCTAATTTATAAGACTTTTGTGTTTTCCCCTTATATTTGATGTATACAAAAATCGCTGATCTAATTTAAAAAATTTAAAAAGCTAAGTAAGTTATTTAACTCTAACAAACTTGGCATTATATTTTTAAAATATTTTTATGCAACATTAAATTATACTCTCTTCGGTTATTTTTATAAGAGCCTGATAATTGAATGACGCGATTCAAAAAATAATTAAAATTAGTTAAAACTAATAAATATACAAGAAATAATTTTTTTACATATGCCCTTATTTATAAGGGATAACTAAAAAATATATAATAAATATTTTAAGTAATGCAATATTTGAAATTAATAAAAGGAAAAAATGATAAAAATACATTAAATGTTTAAATAACTACAAATGAGATCTTATAAAAAGAAATAAGGCAATTCAAATTTTTGGCTCTTATAAAAAAAGACCAAATGGAGCATATATTTTGTAAGTTACGTAAATTAGTTTTCAAAAAAAATAATAAAGAGGATAAATAAAATGAATTAAGTCCTACTTTTAGGACCATAACCAACATTCTAGTTGGATCTTATGTTTAACATTACAAGAGTATTTTATTGAAATCAATAAAAAATTGAAAACACATTAATTCCGTCCAAACATTTGACAACATTTCAATTTTACCATATGTATTTCCGGGTCTACATTGATGATGGCTGAGACCTGAGATCAATGGATAAGCATCACACATTTTCTTTCCAATAAAAAAGAAGAAGAAGGAGAAGAAATTAAATTTTGAAATCATCTCAAACAACTCTGTTATTTCAGATTCAAGAAAATGTTCACTCCCGGTTATTGCTTTCAATTTATCCTCCTTCATAACCCGATCCACCCACCCGGCCACCCCTCTGCTTCAATTTTCTTTTTGTAAAAGCTGATATCGTCTCGTACAGTGACTGATTTGTGTCGGAAAATAACTTTTGACTTTGTGAGATACCCAATGCCACATATATAAGCATTTAATAAAAGCAGATGCAAACACCCTGGTAGCTAGCACAATTTTGTTGGGAATTTGAATATACCATCCTAATCCTTATTATTTGTCTAAGAGAAGATTTTGATTTTTTTTATTTGTCATTAATATCATTTTTAATATTTTATTTCAATTTTACTCCTATCAATTACAATAAAAGTGAAGAGAAAAGGAACAAGTGAGAGAAAGTATATTAGTTTTTATCCCCCTAGTATCTATATCTTTTTAATAAGGATAAAAGATAAAGATTTTATTTATTTAATGCTCTGATTAATATATTAGAAACTCCTGCAAGTGACAAATAATAAGGACTGAAAGGGCATGGATGAACGTTTCAAAAGAAGACACATTGGTATGACTATACTCCATCAAATACTTATTATAAGTTTCAAATAATTAATTTATGGATAACAAATAATTAGTTAAAAGCAGTAAACATGTTTAAAATATACTCTTCTGATTTTTAATATAAGACATATTTAACTAATTTGATTAGATTAAGAAAGTTAGATAAGTTAGTTAATTATAAGAAATATGACGTGTTTTTTTCTAAAACACTACAATCATCTTCCTTAATATTATCTTTTCCTCTTTTACTTGATTATGGCTAAGGGTGATCTATAGGAATAATTTAGAAAAAATTAATAAATATAATAAATAAGTCTTATATTTAGAATCAAAATCAACTCAATAATTAGGTCCTATATTAACGCAAATTAAAAGAAGAGCACTTTTGTTTTCAAATATGCTCTTATAATAAATGAGAAAAAATCAAATAGAATGTGTGAGGAAATAAGGTTAAAAAAATAACGCAAATTAAAGGCAAAATTGAAAAAAAGCATTAAATATAAAAGCAAGCCTAAATTAAAGTTTATAAAACGAATCACACTCCTCTCCAAATTTAAAACTTATAAATAGAATAAGAGGGATTATTTAATTAAGCCAATAATTAATCATAATAACCATAAAGTGCCTGTTTGTTTTTATTTTTTGTTTTCTTATTTTCAAAACAATTTTATAAAATTGTTTCTTAAAACTATTTTTGAAAACAAAAAATAAAAGAATTTGTTTGGATAATAATTTTTAAAAAATCATATTTAAGAGAAAAAACCATAAAAAACCACATATGGTAAGTGATGATTGTCACTGATAATGATAAGTCGTGAATAATAAGTGAGAAGAGAAAAAGATTTCTCAAAAATTTTTTCAAAAAATAAAAAATAAAAAACACAAAAGCAAAAACAAAAAATATGTAAAAGTTGTTTTGGTTTTGTAAAACAATCAACTAAAAATAAATCATCAATCACGTTTTTTTTGTTTTTAAAAACAAAAAATTGTTTTTAAAATAAGAATCCAAACAAACCCTAAATTACCATGCTATCAAATTCAGAAACGTGCGCAAAAGAATCTTTGCGAGCTAGTACCATGTGGTAGACAAAGAAAAGTGCCGGGCCCAACAGCACCGGTAAATTATGCAACACCGAAAAGGTGTTCCTGGATGCGTGATTTTTGATTTTTCCAAAGACTGAACTGAGAGGGTTTTAAGATTAGCACTAAAATTGTTTTAAATAGTTTACGATGTAACAAGATTAGTTATTGCTATAACTCGACAAAAAGAAAAGAACTGAATTGTGAGCAAGCCATACTCAACGTGGATGAGTCTAAAAAAATCCTTGGTTTTGATATGAAAATAACACTGCGTTTATTGTAATGGAAATACTAGTTTTAACTATTATTCTAGTTTATTAATGTGGTGTATTTCGTAAAGCCATAATTTAGGTTCTGTAGATTTTCAAATCCTCTTACCAAGGACTGAAATTTTCAGTTTTTCAGGCGTCAGACTGTGCTGACTTGGGAACAAGCACCAAAAAATGCCGAGATGACATGAATAATGTGAAGGCTGGAGTCCCACATTTTAAAGAAGAGAAGTTGTGGGGAGCAAGTGAGGTCGAAAAAGGAAAGGAAGTCTGGCAAAAAAAAAAAAACAAAGAAAGAAAAGGAAAGGAAGTCGTACTCAACAATGATGGTGTTATTTCATAACCAACAACTCACGCAATGAAGTGAGTTTTAACCGAATCAAAAGTACAGAGACTGAATTGTACTAAATCATATCTAGGGGCTGAGTTGTATCATCTTGTTATTCTGGAAACCTTTAAAAAAAGGGAACTGTATAGGATTTGACTTTTTCTAAGGATTCGTTTGATGTGAGGGAAAATGAGAGGAGGAGAGGTGAAGAAAAATTTTAATAAGTTTGATTTAAAAAATTAAAAAGTGGAGTTAAAAACTTTTAATTAATTTTTATTACTCTTTTATATTATTATTTTCTTTTTACTAAAATTTTAAAACCCCATTTTTTTATTTTTTAAATAGAGTTTATTAAAAAAAATTTCCTTCTCTTTTCCATATCTCCCATACCAAATAGTACCTTAATAACCGTGCTTAATGACAGACAACTCTACAAAGGGAAGGGTCATAGGAACAGACGCGGCTTCTCTCCTTTTCCCTTACCATCCGCTGCCCTCCTCTGCCCGCAAAGCCGCGGCGTTTTGAGTGAAAAACGAGAGAGTGAGTGCTTTTCTATTTAAAAAAAAATCAGTGCTCTAAAATATTTTTTTTAGTATTATTAAGTATCCTAAATAAATTCTTAATACACTTACTGCTCTAAAATATTTTTCTAATAGTACTTAATATCTAACTCTCAGTGTCCTAAAATATTTTTTAATAGCATCCAGTATCCTAAATTTTTTTAAGTAATACCCATCATGTCAAAGTATTTCTCTAATAACACTCAATATCATAAATTAATTTTTAATATATCCAACACCCAAAAATATTTTTAATAACATTTAGTATCTTGAAGTAATTTGTCATATAATATTCTATGGTCACTAAAATTTAGCACAAGCTACTTGGTACTACTAAAAAAATACCGCAGCATGTTGGATGTTACATAGGTGTTATTGAAAAAAAATATTTTAGCCTTCTAAGTGGACCAAAAATTATTTTACAATACTAAGTGCTATTAAGAAATATCTTAGAATGCTGGGTGTTAAATATTAGGTGCTACTAAAAAATTATTTTACCTTGTTGAGTGTATTAACAATTAATTTAGGATAGGAAATGACACTGAAAAAAATATTTTAAGGTATTAGATATTTTTTTAAATTAAAAAAAAAAAAGCCTTCACCCTCCTTTGCTTTCACTCAAAACGGCGCAGTATCAAAGGTAAAGGAGGGCAGCGGATGGTAAGGGAAAAGGAGGGAAGCTGCGTCCAATATAATAGGGAACGTGGTGTTATTTCATAACCAACAACGTACATGATTTTTTTTTTTTTTTACCAGCAACAACGTACATGATGCTGGGTGGTGCGTCTGCCTCAATAATGATGTTGGCTTTTGTATCCGGTGTCACAATTATCTCATGCGTATAAAAATAAAAGATTAAGGGTTAAAAATAAACAGTTAAGAGTTAAAACTATTACTACCTCCGGTCCTAACTATAAGATCCTGTTTATATACAAATGATGTTTTATAATTAAGATCGGAGTAGTAATAAACTTGTACCAAACCAAACACTATGTACTTTAATGCCCCTTCCTTTCTATTATTTTTGGTAATGAGGCCACAATATTTTTAATGAAACTAACAAAATATCTCAATTAAAAAAAGGAGATAATGATCAGAGACTATATACATTTTTTGTTTGGCGCAAGTTTATCGATTTTTTTTTACCATTAACCTTTTTTTAATTTAGGATATTTTGATATTTTCATTAAAAATACTGTGAATCTTATTAACAAAAGTAACAAACATTGGGGTGTTTTAACGATGGTATTATTTTTGCATTCATTTTAAATTTGCATAGGTAGATCTGCATACAACAAAAGTATGTGATGTTTGGTGAATTTTTGATATAAATTTATAGGTATTTTTTATCATAACCCTAAAAAATTAGAGATAATTGCTATAAAATTTCAACTAAGAAATATAATTACTAAAAAGTGCAACTTGTAATGACAAAATTTTGGAGTAGGAAATGGCAACTGTTCACTTGTTATTAATATTTATTGATAATTATTTTTTTGATCTCTATAATTCTCCAAAAAAAAAAAGTCACACAAGTTGTGGCTTTGTAAATATGGAATAATTGTAGTGGTTAATTTAAAAGCCATCGTTAATATCACGTTAAATGTTTCTTTATCATCCATAAATCACTAATTTTTCTTCCCCATTTTTGATAAATTTTTTATTTGGACAAATGTGCATGCGGTTTTCTCTGTCATGTCGTTGTTAATGTTATTCTCTTCTAGTCTTAATTATAAAATCTTATTGTACACTACAAATAAGGTTTTATAATTAAGACCGAAGGTAAAATTATTAAAATGCATATTGAAAGGCAAGAGGCACATGCCGTTTGAATTATGTGAAAGAAACGCCACTCCAATTATTCTAGGATTCTCTAACCTAGTTCCTTAAAGCGGGCTTCTTGCTGCGCTCAGTTCAGTGAAGTAAATAATTAAAATCCTTTATAGGAGCTTTTTTCAACTTTAAATAACTAATTCATAGATAATAAATAATTAGTTAAAATTAATTATAAATAATAAATAGGTTAGAAATAGATTTTTATTTCCAAATATATTTTTTTAATAAATGAAAAAAAGGATAAAAAGAATGTATAGGGAAATATGATAAGCGAAAGATAATTAAGAGTAACATTAAAAAAATACATTAAATATTAAGACAGACACAAATTAAAACTTATAAAATGGATCATACCTTTCCTGAATTTAAGACTTATAAATAGAACTAGAAGGAGTATTTAGTACAATTGACCAATTAAAATTTAATTTTTCAACTCTATTTTAAAATTTAATAAATTTTCAACCTCACTTTAATCTAATATACACTATACTTAATGAGAATTGAGGACAAACTTTACACAATAATAATTAAAAGGATTAATATAATTTTTGGTCCCTTAAGTTTGTCATTATTTTGGTTTTAGTCTTTTAAGTTTCAAACTATAGATTTTGTTTTATCGGGGGTAAAATGATCTAAATTTTTATTGGATTAGGAACCACTATTTTAGTTGAAAAGAAACTTGAATGACCAAAACCTATAATTTAAAATTTAAAGGACTAAACTTAAAATGAAAGCAAATCTGAAGAGCAAAAATTATATTAACCTGAAAAATAAAATTTACATTCATATGAACAATTTGATAACACGACTTATAAATAAAAAACCTTGTATTTTTATTTTATAAATAGAATTAGAAGAGTATATATTTTATTCCTTTAACTTCATTTAAAAAACACTTTCAATATGTTTCATCGGAATAAAAAAACCTTAACTTAAAATTCAATAACTTTTCAAATTTACACATATTTAATAAGTATTTTCAAGAAAATAATAAAGTATAGAATAATAAATCAAGGATAAGATTTTGTATATTTGTATAATAAATTTAATGAGGTGTGTTATATTAATAAGAAAATATTCTCTGCCTATAAAAAGGATGATAAGATTAAAATGAGGCAATTATATTATATAATTCCAGATCCGCAATAGTCATAAGGAGCTATCTTGCATGGTAAATGGTACATGCGGATCTACATTGATAACGGCTGAAAGCATAATCGATCAGCATCACGCATTTTCTCTCCAGTGAAAATGGAGAAGACAAGCTGAATTGAATAGAAGAAACTAAAACTTGCAATAATTTCAAACTCCTCTGCTATTTCATATTCAAGAAAATGTTCACTTCGAGCTACGGCTTTCAATTGATCCTCCTGTTAGAGTTTTAGTTTGTGAGTGTGTCAAAAGAAGTCTCATATTACTTAAGATTGAGAAAACCTTAGTACTCCTCCGTTCTTATTATAAGACCCCATTTGACTTTTTATTTGTCCTAATTATAAGACCACAATCCATTTTGTCTCTTATTTTATGCATTTTTTTCCAAGATAATCCTTTTAATATGATAGTTTTAGCCAATATACTTAATTAGCAGGATATTTTAGGAATGACAACACTTATTTATTATAAATAACCAACTTAACTTACTTCCTTAATCTCCTCAAATAAGTCAATTGGGTCTTATAATTAGGACCGGAGGAGTATTTACTAAGATGTGAGCTTGAGCTAATAAAATAGTTGAGAAGAGGAATCTTTAGAATCGACCGTTAGAGATGACCGTTGAAGCATTTATGTGTTTTTATTAGTCAGTTTTATTCTTTCATTAACCAGATTTAATAGCTTTAAAATGATTTAATTTACCTTAATTAATTGTTTAAAAACCGCTCTTTTAATTGTCATTAAAATAATATTTAATCAGCATTATGGCAGCCAACGGTCACATATTATCTGCCTATAAAAGGCAATGTGTGGTGTATGGTCAGTGGGCGTCAAGTTCTATCCCCGAGCTCAATCTCCCCCCTCTCTTTTCTCCTGAGTTTTAAATTTCTGCTGTTCTGTCACCTTGCTCCACGCAAGAAGGGTTCGTTTAATCCTGGGGAGTGCCGCCTTTTATTCTAACCTATGTGGCGGAATAACTCTTAAGGACGGTGTCCTTGGACACGACTCGAATCATATTTTTATTATTTTGCAGGTGTTGCCAACACCTCCTTCATCACTGGCTCCACCCACTCTGCCTCAATTTTCTTTTTGTGTGTGCAGAAAACATTTGTAAAAGCTGATATTGTCTCGTGCATTGATCTTGATTTGTACCAGAAATCGGCTTTCGAGTTTTTTTTTCTCTTTTGGTGAAAGAAAGGGGCGAAGCCCAAACCGTTACATGACAATTATTCTTCTGAGTTTCAAATTCAGAAGCATCTAGTTTCACAAGGTCTTCTATCCAATCCGGTGGCGTGTCCCAAGTAAGTCTTCTCCTATTTATTTCATTGCTCAGAGTGGCGAGTTTATCCGCAACCTGATTCCCTTCCTTGAAGACGTGTTTAAATTCGATTTGCCATTGAATCTTGAGAAGTTCCTTCTGCTTCTTTGAGATCAGGTAGTTTCCCTTCAGCTTTCGAGTTTTAAAGCTATCTAGTAGTTAGCACATTTTTGTTGGGCATTTGAATATAAGGATGAGTACATAAGATATATAGTAGTATGATTATATTTAATTAATAATCACTCACAATAACCTCTTAGTTATGATGGTTTTAGATTCAGAAGCATGAGTAGAAGAATCTTTGCAGGGTACTGTGAGGGGATGTTTGGATAGAAACAAAACCATAATTTTAAAAGTGTTTTTATAGCATATGAAGTAAATATGTAAATGAGTTTACCTCGATTTACGAAAAAATATTTTTAAAAAAGCACTTTTATGCTCATCTAAACACCCCCTAAACGAAAAAAGTGATGAGCCCAACGCCACAGGGCCTGGCACTGGTAAAATATGCAAAAACGAAAATGCACTCTTAGATATGTGGTTTTCGATGTTCCCAAAGACACAATTGTGAATGAGCCATGCGCAACTTTGGACGAGTCTAATAAAATCTTTGGTTTTAATATGAAGATGACAGCAGTGCGTTTATTGTAATCGAAACACTATTTTTAACTACTTATTCTAGTTTTAACGAGTTGTACTTCACGAATCCTTAACTAGATCCTGTATATTTTCAAATCCTTTTGCCAAGAAGTAAAATTTGTGTCAAATCGTGTTAAGAACAGGGCACCAGAAAATGCCAAGATTGCGTGAAGAATATGAAGGTTAGAGTCCCACATCGGAGAGGAGAGAGGCGAGGGGGAGGAAGAGAGAGTATAAAACAAAAGAAGGTGCACAATTGCAACATACTTACCTACCTGGACGGGGTCAATGGGTGATCATGAAGGCCCATGGCCTAGGCCTGTGACCTCCATTGCACTACGGAGGGGCGCATGCCTAAGGTCTACCTAATAGGTGGAGCCTACGTCATAATTTGTGGCAGTGGGGGCCTGCGTTCGCGCGGCCCCTTCCCAATTCGAAACCCAGAATATGATTTAAAGAGGCCATCGACAACGGTAGGTCTGTTATTGGGCTTATCTATTGGGGTACCTTAGTGAGGGCCATTTACTACTTTGTGAATCATTTTGGGCCTGCTTGTGGCTGACTCAGTAGTGGACCCAGATGATGTAGGTCTGTGTTTGCCGCTCTTTTCTTACAGCCCAGAGATGTTCTCATTTCGAATTTTTTCCAGATAAAAAATCATTTTTCAATTTTCAAATATACTATCTTCCCATTTCCCGCATGTTTAGTTAAATACGTAGAACATAACGACTCAGTTGCAAGTTAATTACATCACCTATTTTATTTTGGCCTGAGCATATATACATCACTGGATTTAATTACATTATGTTGGTCATTTTCACTATATTTTTATAAAATTTACAGAAGTAGATCACAAAAAATCCGCGAAGCTCCCCACTTCCCTATATTTTGCGGTTTCATTGGCATGTTTATTATACGTTTTTAAATTAAAAAGGTAAGGAATTAATTATATACATAGGTCATGCTCCCTAAATTTTGCTTCCAGTCTTGACATGCCTGCTTGGCTAATTTATGTAGATTTTCATTAATGCACATCATGTTTGTTTCAATCGTGCAAGGTTAGCCGAAGCTTCCAAGTTCCAATTAGGCATTCTCCAAATGAAACATAAGAGAATTTTCCTTGCTTTTCTTTGGGCAGCAAATATAGAATTTTCCTTTTGCATTTATTTAATAATGAAGATCAATTTCCATCGATTTCAGCAATGTTTAAGAATTGGAAATTTATTTTTTCAAGCCTCAAGAAATTTGTCAGTAAAATTTCAATAATATCCATCTCCTTAATTTCTGAACAAAAATCGCCCATATATATTCCGAGCATATTTTTCTGTAGAAGATAATAATTAGAAAGCTCATAAGAAAATCATCAACCACAAATTAGTTTTCCAAAACCTGATCATCCATACCCTTCAATTTACTATAACTATGCATAAGATGAACCGAAACTGACGATATTTATTGCCACATATATTTTATTTCATAAATCTTCAGACATAAGAAACCATGGAAAAGGTTTCCTACAAGCTAGCTCTCCTGCTTGCCCTTCTTGCTGCAACTGCGTGTCTTGGTAATGTCATATCACTCGCTTAGTTTCTCTTTTATATATGGTTAATATGATCTTTTAAACTTACTAAAATTTTATCTCATTTTAATTTTGACTCCTCAAATTTGACACAAGTGATTTTAATCTTGAAATTTGCACGTAAGGATTTTTGGCCCCTAATACAATGTTTTTGGTTTGCCTAATACCACTCGGACGAAAGATGGTACGAAACCAAGTGTGTTTATGTATAGTTATGATTTAATAAATTTAATTTAATTATTTTTGGGGAAATGAATGGGCAGGGCTTTCGACAGGAAGAAGGAAATAATAATAATAATAATAATAATAATGGAGAAGGCATTGGTGGAGTTTTAGAGCAGAGAAATGCACAGGGGCTGGCGATTGCGGGACATTTAATACCGTGTCAATTGCCTTGTACTAATGTTGCGTGCAGAGGTGGCAAGTGTGTTTGTACTTGCACCCAAACCAAAATATAATTAATTGCAACTTCATCATCTATTTCAAGTGTTATTGCCAATCTATTTGTGCCTGCCTTGGCACCTAAATAAAACTACCAGTTCAATCCAATAAAATCTTTGCTTCTCTCTCTCTATATATATACATTTTTTTTTGGTAAGTGTGTGTATGTATGATTGTTAATTTGTGAGACTTGGATTTGAATCATGTTTTGACTCATTTTAATGTTAAATAACTTTGTTTACACACCAGTAATCGTTACTAGTCTCAATGATGTAATAACCTTCATTTTTTCCGGATTTAAGGCTATGTTTGGATTTATTAGAATTATAGAAATGACATACATGCCACTGTCTTTGGTCCTAATTACAAGAGTTAGTTGACTAATTTGAGGAGATTAAGAAAATAAGTTAAGTTAGTTATTTGTAATAACTATGTGTTATCTTTCCTAAGATATCTTTACTAATCAAGTATATTGGCTAAAACCATTATTGTTAGAATGACTACTTTGAAAAAAAATGTATAAATATGAGAACAAAGTGGATTAGGATCTTATATTTAAGATCAAAATAAAATAAAATAAAATCTTATATAAAAACCGGAAGTAATATCATATGAATGCCGTCCGCACAAGGTAGTGAAGTGCCCTCGTGGCAAGCCCTGTCACAGTGAATGAACGCATTCACCCACGTTAAGATTTCAAAAACTAATTACTATTACTTTATTCCGATCCTCAATACAAATCTCATTTGACTTTTATTTTTTATTTATTTATTTATTTATTTTAAGATAATTCTTATAATAATAGTTCTAGTCAATACACGTGATTAATAAGGACACTTTAAAAAAACAATACCTGTTTATTATAAATAACTAACTTAAATAATTTCGAGCTAGTTGACTAATTTGAGGATATTAAAAAATTAGTTAAGTGGTTGTTTATAATAAATAGGTGGTCTCTCCAAAAATATCTTTGCTAATCATGTGTATTAGCTAGAATTACTATTTAATAATACCTTTAACATCTGCAACTGCTACAAGAATTACTTTGAGAATAATAAATAAATATAATAGATAAAGTAGATTAGAATTTTATATTTATAACCAAATTGAATATCAAACTACCTCTTATATTATAGATCGAATGTAATATAATGTAGTATTAATATTCCTTTAACATGTCATTAAAGCTATGTTTTGGTCTTCATGCATACGCATGCATCACCGAATCACGAGTTCAATCAACTCGCTGGTTCTGAGTTGTTCACAGAACATTCATTGGTGTCTTCTTATTTCTTGTCAGTTAATTTTAAAAAGATCAATATGAAATTTACATATGTGTGAATTTTTGTCGCCAAAAAATAATTGGAATTTAATTAAGAATTGGTTTATTTGGTTTTCACTCGCTAATGACTTGTGTAATAATTAGTCCCCGTCAGATAACGAAGCCAACGAAAATAAATTATAATAAGCGCAGCAAAATATAAATCCTATCCTTCATCCCAATGGCAAATTGGCAATCGTTTTAACCATTGATGCTTAAACTGTTAACACGTCAAAATACTACATATTATTACTAAAATTAATTCCTCAGATAATGAGAGGATTTTGATATTACCTTGATCTTTAATACGAGAGTTAATTAACTAATTTAAATATATTAAAGAAGTTTACTAAGTTAGCTATTTATATTCTCTAAATACTCTTGCCAATCATGAGCATTAGTCAGACCCACCATTTGATTAAACATTTAACATGTATAGTTATTATAAGAATTATTTTGAGAAAAAAGAATAAATATGAGAAATAAAATGAATCAGAATCTTATATTTAAGACCAAATTAAAAGTCAAACTACTTCTTAACATTCTTAACGTCGTATCACATGTGATGCATATTTTTCCAATTCATTTTTTTTATCAATAATAATCTCATCACATCGCATTTCATGAACTGAAACTTGTACACCAATATATTCAAATGTAGAAGTAGTGATATCTCTTGCGATACTCTGCAAATGAATATATAATGTTTGGAAGAAAACTAAAGCGAATGTATAACAACCGCCACAGAAATAAAAGAACATACACAGTTTAAATTACTTTTCTTAGCTAATATATATAATTTTCAGCTAGTGCAAAGCAGAAAATGCCCAGATGAGACGGATCTATTAGCTAGGAAGGAATTAAAGTTTCTGCAATTTTCCGCCAGTCCCACATCGGGAAATGTGAAGTGGAGAGCGGAAGAGAGGGTATAAAATGAAGGGAACGGGCAATGTTACAACATACTTACCTGGACGGGGTCGATGGGTGATCATGAAGGCCCATGGCCTAGGCGTGTGACTTCCATTGCACTCCGGAGGGGCGCACGCCTAAGGTCTACCTAATAGGTGGAGCCTACGTCATAATTTGTGGTAGTGGGGGCCTGCGTTCGCGCGGCCCCTGCCCATTACAAAACTCAATGATTTTTTTCTGTTGGCACATTCAAATTTTTTGGGCCATCTTTTGTACGAGATTTTCAGCCCAAAGCGTGTCGGTCTGAGCTTGCGCTACACGTACGTTGTGGGCGGGGGAGGTGTTCTCATTTCGAATTTTTCCAGGTAATTCAAGAAGTTTAAATGTACTTGGGGATAAAAAAGAAAAATAAAAATATTATTTTGGATTTATATAAAATAACATTAAAAAATCTGTTTATACAAATTAATTACTAATAATCTCTCAGAGATGTGTTGAGCACCTTTTTAGATTTCGCAAATTGTAAAAGCATTTTCCAATATTCAGTTATTCTGTTTCCATTTTCCAGCATGTTTAGTAGTCACTTACTTCAAATTTCTACATTACGTACTTACGTAGAACGTGATGACTTAGTGGCAACTTAATACGCGCATCACTGATTCTGTTTATGTCTGAACATACATCACTGAATTTAATTGCATCATTTTGGTCATTTTTTTCACGGTATTTTACAGAGTTTATAAAAAAAGATGGCTAAAAATCCAAGTATTTCCGCCCTTTCCTATTCTATGCCCATTTTTTTTCCCCTCCTGATCAGATCCAATTTATTACTATGTTTTGCTATTAAAATTTATTTCTTTAAGGGTCAAGATTTGCAATTAAAATTTCAATAATATACATCTCCTTGATTTCTTAACAAACATTGGCATTAAGTATTTGAATGAATGTTCCGAAAATGTTTTCTCTACAAGATAACGATTAAGGAAGTTCAGATTAGAAATCATGAATCAAAAATCATTTTCCATAACCCTGGGCCAAAACATTTATTATCCATGCCTTTGAATTGAGTATAAATGTGAGTAAGACGAGCCGAACAGATCATACCGAAGGAAGCAGAGCCAGTAGTTCTGTTGGCACATACATTTCTTTTATTTCTAATTCTGAGAAATAAGGAATCATGGAAAATACTTCTTACAAGCTAGCTCTCATGCTCGCCCTTCTTGCTGCATCTGCGTGTCTTGGTAAATATCATATCGCTCTCTTATATTAACATCAAGTTCCTTATATATATATATATTGCTAATTTAATGAGTTTATTTTTTTTTTTTTGGGAAAAATGAATGGTCAGGGGTTTCGAGAGTAGAAGGAAATAGTAAGAAGAATGGAGAAGGCATTGGTGGAATTTTAGCACAGAAGTGCAGCGTGTTTGGGGATTGCATCCATTTAGTGTGCCAAGAGCCTTGTATTCAAGTTGCGTGCTGGAATGGCGAGTGTGTTTGCACCTGTGGCCCTGCTGACCACCCCAAATTTCACCTCTCTTAATTTACTCTTTCTGCCTCCTGCCTTCTAATTAATAATTAACTGGCACCTAAATAAGTACCATTTCTATCAAATAAAACCTTTGCTTCCTATTATTATCTTTCTCTCTCTCTATATAAATTTGCATTTGCG
Organism: Neltuma alba; assembly: GCF_004799145.2. Taxonomy (NCBI): domain Eukaryota; kingdom Viridiplantae; phylum Streptophyta; class Magnoliopsida; order Fabales; family Fabaceae; genus Neltuma; species Neltuma alba. The sequence goes on from NW_021636688.1 coordinate 24,282, forward strand.
AGACACTTTTTAAACCGTGCTTCCACTCATTTTCATGTTAGATATGACATTGTTTACACACAGTGATTATTACTGGCGTCAGTCATGTTATAATCTTCATTTTTTTTCCGATTTCCCAAATTATAAAATCATGTTTTTACACAACCTAAAATTTATAGATTATTTGTACTGCTGGTAGATGAAAGCTACGTTTAGATTGGGCAAAAAAATAAGAGGAAAATAGCAGAGAACGAATACTAGCACGACACAGTCATACCTCACACGTGATTAGGACAACTTGATATGATAGATATCATCTTGTACACACACACACATAAAGCTAAGACATTCTGAATCGAAAAGCAAGAAGAAGCAAACTTTCCAAGATTAATTTTCTTCACATCACCACAATTTTGCTACTTCCTTCAGGGTAGATTTCCTGGTTCTGCTTGTTGGTACGCATAACTGTCCCCGATCTCATTCCGTTCTGCTATATAGCACTCTCACTGTGAATGAATTCGCCCTCATTAACTCCAAACCTTTCTATATTATTGATTTGCCGTTAAAATGTCATTACAACCATGTTTTGGGTTGATGTGTACATATTTTAATTACGCGTTCCCGAACTCGCCGGTTCTAATGGGTTGTTCACACAGGAACAGGATTCGTGTCTTTTCATTTCCTGCCAGTCATTTTAAGAAGATAAATATGAATTTGCATGTATGTAGAATTCTTCACTAAAAAATAAGTGAAATATTATGATAATTCAATGCAACTCATGAATTAAGTGGAAAAGATTTGGATTTGGTTTTCGCTCGCTAGTGACTTGAGAATTTTGCCCCTACCAGATGATGAAGCTAACGAAAATAAACCATAATAAACGCAAAAATAGTAATCCTATCCTTCATCCCAGCGGCAATCATTTTAAACCTTTGATGCTTAAACTGTTAATATGTCAAATACTACTGATTCCTCCAGTAGCAAGCAGGGGTACATAATTAGATGATGTTTGATATCACATATGATGCAATTTCTTTTAAAACTTTCAATACATTTTTTTCCCAATTATTAGGTATGCAATAATCTCACATTTCACGAACTGAAATTTGCTCTGCAATTTATTAAACTGTAAAAGTAGGGATATCTCTTGCCATACTTTCCAGAAGAATGGCGCGCAGTGTGAGCTGAAGGAATATGCCAATGTTTGGAAGAAAATAGAAGCACAAGTAATAACCAACACAAAAATAAAGAACATATACAGTTTTCACTACCTCCCTTAGCTTTATAAATGCCAATTTATTTTTATATTTGAGAAAGTAATAGTTAAATTCATGCAATTTTCGGCTAGCGCAACACCCTGTCCGCTAGCAAAGCAGGAGAAAATGACCAGATGCTAGGGATAGATTAACTAAGAGGGTGTTTAACATTTGAACAAAATGCTTTTAAAAAATATTTTTCTGTAAATCAAAACAAACTTTTCA
>NW_021636689.1:0-79827 GCF_004799145.2 Neltuma alba
AAACAATACAAGCAATCATGCGTAAATTGAATGGATTCAAAACAAATAATAAAAAAATTCACACTATTGATTTGACGCCTTTGTTGTCTGTAGATGTAATATATTAACATATATGATGTCATCATTAGACCACTAACCTTTTTTTAAGTTATTACCTGAAGCTTAACTTTATGTTTGGTATAAGAAGAGGAAAAGAGAGGGGAGAAAAAGTTTGAATGAGTTTGATTTTAAACTAAAAATAAAAAAGTGAGATTATAAAATTTTCACAAAAAATATATAAAATGAGATATCAAAAAATTAATTAAAAACTTTTAAAACCACATCTTCAATTTTTCAAATCAAATTCATTAAAATTTTCCTTCCTTCTTCTCTCTTTCCTGCCATTTCCCTAATATAAATGCGCCCTAGAAGCTAATTCCAAACTCTCAATATTGCTACCCTATTATTTGCTAAAATTTGCATATTTATGTTATAATATCGAATATCATTACTTGAGTCGCTATTTATATTAAACTATGAGAAATTAATATCTTTTGAGAGTGTTTATAAAATATATATATATATATTAATCTTCTGATAGGAAGATGGGGGTTGACAGGACCATATCACTCATTCATTGAACAGGATAGAATCATAGATAATGTACTCTTCTGGTCCTTTAATATAAGATATTAATTAATTTGATTAGATTAAGAAAGTTAGGTAAGTTAGTTAATTATAAAAAAAATGACATATTTTTCCTAAAACACCATACTCATCTTTCTTAGTACCCCATCTCCCTCTTCTACTTGTTATGGTTGAGGGAGTATCTATAGGGGTGAATTTAGAGAAAATGATAAATATGAGAAATGGGTCTTATATTTAGGACCAAAACCAATTTAAGAATTGGGTTCTATATTAAGGATGGAGGAGTATTGTATATTATATCCATTTATTATCCTGCAGTCTGGAGAATCAAACATTTAATGGGATTGACTTTTAGTAATGTTTAAAATACTAAGAAAATAAAATTAAATAATTTAATTAAAAAAATACATAAAAACTAAATAAAAAACTGAGAGAACGTATAGCTACGATATGATTTATTTATGTAAACACGATGTTTTGTCTAATTTATTTATAAAGGGCATACGAATGAGATAAAGTATGGACACCGACAGTAAGAATTTCCAATTGAACATTTTGTTTTCTGGCTAACGAATCATAATTATAGCACGCAAGCCAAATGTGTCTTTGTCATGCATAAATCACTAATCCTTTTTAATTCTGATAAATGTGCATGTGGTTTTGTGGTCTCCATCGCGTCGTCATTAATATTACTATTATTGAAATGCATGGAAAGGCAAGAGGCACGTGCCGTTGGATTATGTGAAGGAAAAGCTTCACCTGTTCATTCTCTAACTTCAATTATTTCAGGATTCTCTTACCTGTAACGCTGGCTTCCTGAGCTGCGAGTCAGTGAAGTGAATAACGGCGGAATCAGAATGATTTTTTAAAACACGACACAAACTACTCTATGTACGGATATTTATTTTTCATAAAAATATTTTTAAAATTATGATTGATTTTTATCTAAACATCACCTAAAATCTCTCAATTTATTGTTTTTCTAATTTATAAGACTTTTGTGTTTTCCCCTTATATTTGATGTATTAAAAATCGCTGATCTAATTAAAAAATTTAAAAAGCTAAGTAAGTTATTTAACTCTAACAAACTTGGCATTATATTTTAAAATATTTTTATGCAACATTAAATTATACTCTCTTCGGTTTTTTTATAAGAGCCTGATAATTGAATGACGCGATTCAAAAAATAATTAAAATTAGTTAAAACTAATAAATATACAAGAAATAATTTTTTTACATATGCCCTTATTTATAAGGGATAACTAAAAAATATATAATAAATATTTTAAGTATGCATATTTGAAATTAATAAAGGAAAACAATGATAAAAATACATTAAATGTTTAAATAACTACAAATGAGATCTATAAAAGAAATAAGGCAATTCAAAATTTTGGCTCTTATAAAAAAAGACCAAATGGAGCATATATTTTTGTAAGTTACGTAATTAGTTTTCAAAAAAAATAATAAAAGAGGATAAAATAAAAGAATTAAGTCCTACTTTTAGGACCATAACCAACATTCTAGTTGGATCTTATGTTAACATTACAAGAGTATTTTATTGAAATCAATAAAAAATTGAAAACACATTAATTCCGTCCAAACATTTGACAACATTTCAATTTTACCATATGTATTTCCGGGTCTACATTGATGATGGCTGAGACCTGAGATCAATGGATAAGCATCACACATTTTCTTTCCAATAAAAAGAAGAAGAAGGAGAAGAAATTTAATTTTGAAATCATCTCAAACAACTCTGTTATTTCAGATTCAAGAAAATGTTCACTCCCGGTTATTGCTTTCAATTTATCCTCCTTCATAACCCGATCCACCCACCCGGCACCCCTCTGCTTCAATTTCTTTTTGTAAAAGCTGATATCGTCTCGTACAGTGACTGATTTGTGTCGGAAAATAACTTTTGACTTTGTGAGATACCCAATGCCACATATAAAGCATTTAATAAAAGCAGATGCAAACACCCTGGTAGCTAGCACAAATTTTGTTGGGAATTTGAATATACCATCCTAATCTTATTATTTGTCTAAGAGAAGATTTTGATTTTTTTTATTTGTCATTAATATCATTTTTAATATTTTATTTCAATTTTACTCCTATCAATTACAATAAAGTGAAGAGAAAAGGAACAAGTGAGAGAAAGTATATAGTTTTTATCCCCCTAGTATCTATATCTTTTTAATAAGGATAAAAGATAAAGATTTTATTATTTAATGCTCTGATTAATATATTAGAAACTCCTGCAAGTGACAAATAATAAGGACTGAAAGGGCATGGATGAACGTTTCAAAGAAGACACATTGGTATGACTATACTCCATCAAATACTTATTATAAGTTTCAAATAATTAATTTATGGATAACAAATAATTAGTTAAAAGCAGTAAACATGTTTAAAATATACTCTTCTGATTTTTAATATAAGACATATTTAACTAATTTGATTAGATTAAGAAAGTTAGATAAGTTAGTTAATTATAAGAAATATGACGTGTTTTTTTCTAAAACACTACAATCATCTTCCTTAATATTATCTTTCCTCTTTTACTTGATTATGGCTAAGGGTGATCTATAGGAATAATTTAGAAAAAATTAATAAATATAATAAATAAGTCTTATATTTAGAATCAAAATCAACTCAATAATTAGGTCCTATATTAACGCAAATTAAAAGAAGAGCACTTTTGTTTTCAAATATGCTCTTATAATAAATGAGAAAAAAATCAAATAGAATGTGTGAGGAAATAAGGTTAAAAAAATAACGCAAATTAAAGGCAAAATTGAAAAAAAGCATTAAATATAAAAGCAAGCCTAAATTAAAGTTTATAAAACGAATCACACTCCTCTCCAAATTTAAACTTATAAATAGAATAAGGGGATTATTTAATTAAGCCAATAATTAATCATAATAACCATAAAGTGCCTGTGTTTTTTTATTTTTTGTTTTCTTATTTTCAAAACAATTTTATAAAATTGTTTCTTAAAACTATTTTTGAAAACAAAAAATAAAAGAATTTGTTTGGATAATAATTTTTAAAAAATCATATTTAAGAGAAAAAACCATAAAAAACCACATATGGTAAGTGATGATTGTCACTGATAATGATAAGTCGTGAATAATAAGTGAGAAGAGAAAAAGATTTCTCAAAAATTTTTTCAAAAAATAAAAAATAAAAACACAAAAGCAAAAACAAAAATATGTAAAAGTTGTTTTGGTTTTGTAAAACAATCAACTAAAAATAAATCATCAATCACGTTTTTTTTGTTTTTAAAAACAAAAAATTGTTTTTAAAATAAGAATCCAACAAACCCTAAATTACCATGCTATCAAATTCAGAAACGTGCGCAAAAGAATCTTTGCGAGCTAGTACCATGTGGTAGACAAAGAAAAGTGCCGGGCCCAACAGCACCGGTAAATTATGCAACACCGAAAAGGTGTTCCTGGATGCGTGATTTTTGATTTTTTTCCAAAGACTGAACTGAGAGGGTTTTAAGATTAGCACTAAAATTGTTTTAAATAGTTTACGATGTAACAAGATTAGTTATTGCTATAACTCGACAAAAAGAAAAGAACTGAATTGTGAGCAAGCCATACTCAACGTGGATGAGTCTAAAAAAATCCTTGGTTTTGATATGAAAATAACACTGCGTTTATTGTAATGGAAATACTAGTTTTAACTATTATTCTAGTTTATTAATGTGGTGTATTTCGTAAAGCCATAATTTAGGTTCTGTAGATTTTCAAATCCTCTTACCAAGGACTGAAATTTTCAGTTTTTCAGGCGTCAGACTGTGCTGACTTGGGAACAAGCACCAAAAAATGCCGAGATGACATGAATAATGTGAAGGCTGGAGTCCCACATTTTAAAGAAGAGAAGTTGTGGGGAGCAAGTGAGGTCGAAAAAGGAAAGGAAGTCTGGCAAAAAAAAAAAACAAAGAAAGAAAAAGGAAAGGAAGTCGTACTCAACAATGATGGTGTTATTTCATAACCAACAACTCACGCAATGAAGTGAGTTTTAACCGAATCAAAAGTACAGAGACTGAATTGTACTAAATCATATCTAGGGGCTGAGTTGTATCATCTTGTTATTCTGGAAACCTTTAAAAAAAGGGAACTGTATAGGATTTGACTTTTTCTAAGGATTCGTTTGATGTGAGGGAAAATGAGAGGAGGAGAGGTGAAGAAAAATTTTAATAAGTTTGATTTAAAAAATTAAAAAGTGGAGTTAAAAACTTTTAATTAATTTTTATTACTCTTTTATATTATTATTTTCTTTTTACTAAAATTTTAAAACCCCATTTTTTTATTTTTTAAATAGAGTTTATTAAAAAAAATTTCCTTCTCTTTTCCATATCTCCCATACCAAATAGTACCTTAATAACCGTGCTTAATGACAGACAACTCTACAAAGGGAAGGGTCATAGGAACAGACGCGGCTTCTCTCCTTTTCCCTTACCATCCGCTGCCCTCCTCTGCCCGCAAAGCCGCGGCGTTTTGAGTGAAAAACGAGAGAGTGAGTGCTTTTCTATTTAAAAAAAAAATCAGTGCTCTAAAATATTTTTTTTAGTATTATTAAGTATCCTAAATAAATTCTTAATACACTTACTGCTCTAAAATATTTTTCTAATAGTACTTAATATCTAACTCTCAGTGTCCTAAATATTTTTTAATAGCATCCAGTATCCTAAATTTTTTAAGTAATACCCATCATGTCAAAGTATTTCTCTAATAACACTCAATATCATAAATTAATTTTTAATATATCCAACACCCAAAAATATTTTTAATAACATTTAGTATCTTGAAGTAATTTGTCATATAATATTCTATGGTCACTAAAATTTAGCACAAGCTACTTGGTACTACTAAAAAAATACCGCAGCATGTTGGATGTTACATAGGTGTTATTGAAAAAAAATATTTTAGCCTTCTAAGTGGACCAAAAATTATTTTACAATACTAAGTGCTATTAAGAAATATCTTAGAATGCTGGGTGTTAAATATTAGGTGCTACTAAAAAATTATTTTACCTTGTTGAGTGTATTAACAATTAATTTAGGATAGGAAATGACACTGAAAAAAATATTTTAAGGTATTAGATATTTTTTTAAATTAAAAAAAAAAAGCCTTCACCCTCCTTTGCTTTCACTCAAAACGGCGCAGTATCAAAGGTAAAGGAGGGCAGCGGATGGTAAGGGAAAAGGAGGGAAGCTGCGTCCAATATAATAGGGAACGTGGTGTTATTTCATAACCAACAACGTACATGATTTTTTTTTTTTTTACCAGCAACAACGTACATGATGCTGGGTGGTGCGTCTGCCTCAATAATGATGTTGGCTTTTGTATCCGGTGTCACAATTATCTCATGCGTATAAAAATAAAAGATTAAGGGTTAAAAATAAACAGTTAAGAGTTAAAACTATTACTACCTCCGGTCCTAACTATAAGATCCTGTTTATATACAAATGATGTTTTATAATTAAGATCGGAGTAGTAATAAACTTGTACCAAACCAAACACTATGTACTTTAATGCCCCTTCCTTTCTATTATTTTTGGTAATGAGGCCACAATATTTTTAATGAAACTAACAAAATATCTCAATTAAAAAAAGGAGATAATGATCAGAGACTATATACATTTTTTGTTTGGCGCAAGTTTATCGATTTTTTTTACCATTAACCTTTTTTTAATTTAGGATATTTTGATATTTTCATTAAAAATACTGTGAATCTTATTAACAAAAGTAACAAACATTGGGGTGTTTTAACGATGGTATTATTTTTGCATTCATTTTAAATTTGCATAGGTAGATCTGCATACAACAAAAGTATGTGATGTTTGGTGAATTTTTGATATAAATTTATAGGTATTTTTTATCATAACCCTAAAAAAATTAGAGATAATTGCTATAAAATTTCAACTAAGAAATATAATTACTAAAAAGTGCAACTTGTAATGACAAAATTTTGGAGTAGGAAATGGCAACTGTTCACTTGTTATTAATATTTATTGATAATTATTTTTTTGATCTCTATAATTCTCCAAAAAAAAAAAAGTCACACAAGTTGTGGCTTTGTAAATATGGAATAATTGTAGTGGTTAATTTAAAAGCCATCGTTAATATCACGTTAAATGTTTCTTTATCATCCATAAATCACTAATTTTTCTTCCCCATTTTTGATAAATTTTTTATTTGGACAAATGTGCATGCGGTTTTCTCTGTCATGTCGTTGTTAATGTTATTACTTCTAGTCTTAATTATAAAATCTTATTGGTACACTACAAATAAGGTTTTATAATTAAGACCGAAGGTAAAATTATTAAAATGCATATTGAAAGGCAAGAGGCACATGCCGTTTGAATTATGTGAAAGAAACGCCAACTCCAATTATTCTAGGATTCTCTAACCTAGTTACCTGTAAAGCGGGCTTCTTGCGCTCAGGTTCAGTGAAGTAAATAAATTAAAATCCTTTATAGGAGCTTTTTTCAACTTTAAATAACTAATTCATAGATAATAAATAATTAGTTAAAATTAATTATAAATAATAAATAGGTTAGAAATAGATTTTTATTTCCAAATATATTTTTTTAATAAATGAAAAAAAGGATAAAAAGAATGTATAGGGAAATATGATAAGCGAAAGATAATTAAGAGTAACATTAAAAAAATACATTAAATATTAAGACAGACACAAATTAAAACTTATAAAATGGATCATACCTTTCCTGAATTTAAGACTTATAAATAGAACTAGAAGGAGTATTTAGTACAATTGACCAATTAAAATTTAATTTTTATCAACTCTATTTTAAAATTTAATAAATTTTCAACCTCACTTTAATCTAATATACACTATACTTAATGAGAATTGAGGACAAACTTTACACAATAATAATTAAAAGGATTAATATAATTTTTGGTCCCTTAAGTTTGTCATTATTTTGGTTTTAGTCTTTTAAGTTTCAAACTATAGATTTTGGTTTATCGGGGGTAAAATGATCTAAATTTTTATTGGATTAGGAACCACTATTTTAGTTGAAAAGAAACTTGAATGACCAAAACCTATAATTTAAAATTTAAAGGACTAAACTTAAAATGAAAGCAAATCTGAAGAGCAAAAAATTATATTAACCTGAAAAATAAAATTATACATTCATATGAACAATTTGATAACACGACTTATAAATAAAAAAACCTTGTATTTTTATTTTATAAATAGAATTAGAAGAGTATATATTTTATTCCTTTAACTTCATTTAAAAAACACTTTCAATATGTTTCATCGGAATAAAAAAAAACCTTAACTTAAAATTCAATAACTTTTCAAATTTACACATATTTAATAAGTATTTTCAAGAAAATAATAAAGTATAGAATAATAAATCAAGGATAAGATTTTGTATATTTGTATAATAAATTTAATGAGGTGTGTTATATTAATAAGAAAATATTCTCTGCCTATAAAAAGGATGATAAGATTAAAATGAGGCAATTATATTATATAATTCCAGATCCGCAATAGTCATAAAGGAGCTATCTTGCATGGTAAATGGTACATGCGGATCTACATTGATAACGGCTGAAAGCATAATCGATCAGCATCACGCATTTTCTCTCCAGTGAAAATGGAGAAGACAAGCTGAATTGAATAGAAGAAGAAACTAAAACTTGCAATAATTTCAAACTCCTCTGCTATTTCATATTCAAGGAAAATGTTCACTTCGAGCTACGGCTTTCAATTGATCCTCCTGTTAGAGTTTTAGTTTGTGAGTGTGTCAAAAGAAGTCTCATATTACTTAAGATTGAGAAAACCTTAGTACTCCTCCGGTTCTTATTATAAGACCCCATTTGACTTTTTATTTGGTCCTAATTATAAGACCACAATCCATTTTGTCTCTTATATTTATGCATTTTTTTCCAAGATAATCCTTTTAATAATGATAGTTTTAGCCAATATACTTAATTAGCAAGGATATTTTAGGAATGACAACACTTATTTATTATAAATAACCAACTTAACTTACTTCCTTAATCTCCTCAAATAAGTCAATTGGGTCTTATAATTAGGACCGGAGGAGTATTTACTAAGATGTGAGCTTGAGCTAATAAAATAGTTGAGAAGAGGAATCTTTAGAATCGACCGTTAGAGATGACCGTTGAAGCATTTATGTGTTTTTATTAGTCAGTTTTATTCTTTCATTAACCAGATTTAATAGCTTTAAAATGATTTAATTTACCTTAATTAATTGTTTTAAAACCGCTCTTTTAATTGTCATTAAAATAATATTTAATCAGCATTATGGCAGCCAACGGTCACATATTATCTGCCTATAAAAGGCAATGTGTGGTGTATGGTCAGTGGGCGTCAAGTTCTATCCCCGAGCTCAATCTCCCCCCTCTCTTTCTCCTGAGTTTTAAATTTCTGCTGTTCTGTCACCTTGCTCCACGCAAGAAGGGTTCGTTTAATCCTGGGGAGTGCCGCCTTTTATTCTAACCTATGTGGCGGAATAACTCTTAAGGACGGTGTCCTTGGACACGACTCGAATCATATTTTTATTATTTTGCAGGTGTTGCCAACACCTCCTTCATCACTGGCTCCACCCACTCTGCCTCAATTTTCTTTTTGTGTGTGCAGAAAACATTTGTAAAAGCTGATATTGTCTCGTGCATTGATCTTGATTTGTACCAGAAATCGGCTTTCGAGTTTTTTTTCTTCTTTTGGTGAAAGAAAGGGGCGAAGCCCAAACCGTTACATGACAATTATTCTTCTGAGTTTCAAATTCAGAAGCATCTAGTTTCACAAGGTCTTCTATCCAATCCGGTGGCGTGTCCCAAGTAAGTCTTCTCCTATTTATTTCATTGCTCAGAGTGGCGAGTTTATCCGCAACCTGATTCCCTTCCTTGAAGACGTGTTTAAATTCGATTTGCCATTGAATCTTGAGAAGTTCCTTCTGCTTCTTTGAGATCAGGTAGTTTCCCTTCAGCTTTCGAGTTTTAAAGCTATCTAGTAGTTAGCACATTTTTGTTGGGCATTTGAATATAAGGATGAGTACATAAGATATATATAGTAGTATGATTATATTTAATTAATAATCACTCACAATAACCTCTTAGTTATGATGGTTTTAGATTCAGAAGCATGAGTAGAAGAATCTTTGCAGGGTACTGTGAGGGGATGTTTGGATAGAAACAAAACCATAATTTTAAAAGTGTTTTTATAGCATATGAAGTAAATATGTAAATGAGTTTACCTCGATTTACGAAAAAATATTTTTAAAAAGCACTTTTATGCTCATCTAAACACCCCCTAAACGAAAAAAGTGATGAGCCCAACGCCACAGGGCCCTGGCACTGGTAAAATATGCAAAAACGAAAATGCACTCTTAGATATGTGGTTTTCGATGTTCCCAAAGACACAATTGTGAATGAGCCATGCGCAACTTTGGACGAGTCTAATAAAATCTTTGGTTTTAATATGAAGATGACAGCAGTGCGTTTATTGTAATCGAAACACTATTTTTAACTACTTATTCTAGTTTTAACGAGTTGTACTTCACGAATCCTTAACTAGATCCTGTATATTTTCAAATCCTTTTGCCAAGAAGTAAAATTTGTGTCAAATCGTGTTAAGAACAGGGCACCAGAAAATGCCAAGATTGCGTGAAGAATATGAAGGTTAGAGTCCCACATCGGAGAGGAGAGAGGCGAGGGGGAGGAAGAGAGAGTATAAAACAAAAGGAAGGTGCACAATTGCAACATACTTACCTGGACGGGGTCAATGGGTGATCATGAAGGCCCATGGCCTAGGCCTGTGACCTCCATTGCACTACGGAGGGGCGCATGCCTAAGGTCTACCTAATAGGTGGAGCCTACGTCATAATTTGTGGCAGTGGGGGCCTGCGTTCGCGCGGCCCCTTCCCAATTCGAAACCCAGAATATGATTTAAAGAGGCCATCGACAACGGTAGGTCTGTTATTGGGCTTATCTATTGGGGGTACCTTAGTGAGGGCCATTTACTACTTTGTGAATCATTTTGGGCCTGCTTGTGGCTGACTCAGTAGTGGACCCAGATGATGTAGGTCTGTGTTTATGCCGCTCTTTTTTACAGCCCAGAGATGTTCTCATTTCGAATTTTTCCAGATAAAAAATCATTTTTCAATTTTCAAATATACTATCTTCCCATTTCCCGCATGTTTAGTTAAATACGTAGAACATAACGACTCAGTTGCAAGTTAATTACATCACCTATTTTATTTTTGGCCTGAGCATATATACATCACTGGATTTAATTACATTATGTTGGTCATTTTCACTATATTTTTATAAAATTTACAGAAGTAGATCACAAAAAATCCGCGAAGCTCCCCACTTCCCTATATATTTTGCGGTTTCATTGGCATGTTATTATACGTTTTTAAATTAAAAAGGTAAGGAATTAATTTATATACATAGGTCATGCTCCCTAAATTTTGCTTCCAGTCTTGACATGCCTGCTTGGCTAATTTATGTAGATTTTCATTAATGCACATCATGTTTGTTTCAATCGTGCAAGGTTAGCCGGAAGCTTCCAAGTTCCAAATTAGGCATTCTCCAAATGAAAACATAAGAGAATTTTCCTTGCTTTTCTTTGGGCAGCAAATATAGAATTTTCCTTTTGCATTTATTTAATAATGAAGATCAATTTCCATCGATTTCAGCAATGTTTAAGAATTGGAAATTTATTTTTTCAAGCCTCAAGAAATTTGTCAGTAAAATTTCAATAATATCCATCTCCTTAATTTCTGAACAAAAATCGCCCATATATATTCCGAGCATATTTTCTGTAGAAGATAATAATTAGAAAGCTCATAAGAAAATCATCAACCACAAATTAGTTTCCAAAACCTGATCATCCATACCCTTCAATTTACTATAACTATGCATAAGATGAACCGAACTGACGATATTTATTGCCACATATATTTTATTTCATAAATCTTCAGACATAAGAAACCATGGAAAAGGTTTCCTACAAGCTAGCTCTCCTGCTTGCCCTTCTTGCTGCAACTGCGTGTCTTGGTAATGTCATATCACTCGCTTAGTTTCTCTTTTATATATGGTTAATATGATCTTTTAACTTACTAAAATTTTATCTCATTTTAATTTTGACTCCTCAAATTTGACACAAGTGATTTTAATCTTGAAATTTGCACGTAAGGATTTTTGGCCCCTAATACAATGTTTTTGGTTTGCCTAATACCACTCGGACGAAAGATGGTACGAAACCAAGTGTGTTTATGTATAGTTATGATTTAATAAATTTAATTTAATTATTTTTGGGGAAATGAATGGGCAGGGCTTTCGACAGGAGAAGGAAATAATAATAATAATAATAATAATAATGGAGAAGGCATTGGTGGAGTTTTAGCAGAGAAATGCACAGGGGCTGGCGATTGCGGGACATTTAATACCGTGTCAATTGCCTTGTACTAATGTTGCGTGCAGAGGTGGCAAGTGTGTTTGTACTTGCACCCAAACCAAAATATAATTAATTGCAACTTCATCATCTATTTCAAGTGTTATTGCCAATCTATTTGTGCCTGCCTTGGCACCTAAATAAAACTACCAGTTCAATCCAATAAAATCTTTGCTTCTCTCTCTCTATATATATACAATTTTTTTTTGGTAAGTGTGTGTATGTATGATTGTTAATTTGTGAGACTTGGATTTGAATCATGTTTTGACTCATTTTAATGTTAAATAACTTTGTTTACACCAAGTAATCGTTACTAGTCTCAATGATGTAATAACCTTCATTTTTTCCGGATTTAAGGCTATGTTTGGATTTATTAGAATTATAGAAATGACATACATGCCACTGTCTTTGGTCCTAATTACAAGAGTTAGTTGACTAATTTGAGGAGATTAAGAAAATAAGTTAAGTTAGTTATTTGTAATAACTATGTGTTATCTTTCCTAAGATATCTTTACTAATCAAGTATATTGGCTAAAACCATTATTGTTAGAATGACTACTTTGAAAAAAAATGTATAAATATGAGAAACAAAGTGGATTAGGATCTTATATTTAAGATCAAAATAAAAATAAAATAAAATCTTATATTAAAAACCGGAAGTAATATCATATGAATGCCGTCCGCACAAGGTAGTGAAGTGCCCTCGTGGCAAGCCCTGTCACAGTGAATGAACGCATTCACCCACGTTAAGATTTCAAAAACTAATTACTATTATTTCCGATCCTCAATACAAAATCTCATTTGACTTTTATTTTTTATTTATTTATTTATTTATTTTAAGATAATTCTTATAATAATAGTTCTAGTCAATACACGTGATTAATAAGGACACTTTAAGAAAAACAATACCTGTTTATTATAAATAACTAACTTAAATAATTTCGAGCTAGTTGACTAATTTGAGGATATTAAAAAATTAGTTAAGTGGGTTGTTTATAATAAATAGGTGGTCTCTCCAAAAATATCTTTGCTAATCATGTGTATTAGCTAGAATTACTATTTAATAATACCTTTAACATCTGCAACTGCTACAAGAATTACTTTGAGAAATAATAAATAAATATAATAGATAAAGTAGATTAGAATTTTATATTTATAACCAAATTGAATATCAAACTACCTCTTATATTATAGATCGAATGTAATATAATGTAGTATTAATATTCCTTTAACATGTCATTAAAGCTATGTTTTGGTCTTCATGCATACGCATGCAATCACCGAATCACGAGTTCAATCAACTCGCTGGTTCTGAGTTGTTCACAGAACATTCATTGGTGTCTTCTTATTTCTTGTCAGTTAATTTTAAAAAGATCAATATGAAATTTACATATGTGTGAATTTTGTCGCCAAAAAATAATTGGAATTTAATTAAGAATTGGTTTATTTGGTTTTCACTCGCTAATGACTTGTGTAATAATTAGTCCCCGTCAGATAACGAAGCCAACGAAAATAAATTATAATAAGCGCAGCAAAATATAAATCCTATCCTTCATCCCAATGGCAAATTGGCAATCGTTTTAACCATTGATGCTTAAACTGTTAACACGTCAAAATACTACATATTATTACTAAAATTAATTCCTCAGATAATGAGAGGATTTTGATATTACCTTGATCTTTAATACGAGAGTTAATTAACTAATTTAAATATATTAAAGAAGTTTACTAAGTTAGCTATTTATATTCTCTAAAATACTCTTGCCAATCATGAGCATTAGTCAGACCCACCATTTGATTAAACATTTAACATGTATAGTTATTATAAGAATTATTTTGAGAAAAAAGAATAAATATGAGAAATAAAATGAATCAGAATCTTATATTTAAGACAAATTAAAAGTCAAACTACTTCTTAACATTCTTAACGTCGTATCACATGTGATGCATATTTTTCCAATTCATTTTTTTATCAATAATAATCTCATCACATCGCATTTCATGAACTGAAACTTGTACACCAATATATTCAAATGAGTAAGTAGTGATATCTCTTGCGATACTCTGCAAATGAATATATAATGTTTGGAAGAAACTAAAGCGAATGTAATAACCGCCACAGAAATAAAAGAACATACACAGTTTAAATTACTTTTCTTAGCTAATATATATAATTTTCAGCTAGTGCAAAGCAGGAGAAATGCCCAGATGAGACGGATCTATTAGCTAGGAAGGAATTAAAGTTTCTGCAATTTTCCGCCAGTCCCACATCGGGAAATGTGAAGTGGGAGAGCGGAAGAGAGGGTATAAAATGAAGGGAACGGGCAATGTTACAACATACTTACCTGGACGGGGTCGATGGGTGATCATGAAGGCCCATGGCCTAGGCGTGTGACTTCCATTGCACTCCGGAGGGGCGCACGCCTAAGGTCTACCTAATAGGTGGAGCCTACGTCATAATTTGTGGTAGTGGGGGCCTGCGTTCGCGCGGCCCCTGCCCATTACAAAACTCAATGATTTTTTTCTGTTGGCACATTCAAATTTTTTGGGCCATCTTTTGTACGAGATTTTCAGCCCAAAGCGTGTCGGTCTGAGCTTGCGCTACACGTACGTTGTGGGCGGGGGAGGGTTTCTCATTTCGAATTTTTCCAGGTAATTCAAGAAGTTTAATGTACTTGGGGATAAAAATGAGAAAAATAAAAATATTATTTTGGATTTATATAAAATAACATTAAAAAAATCTGTTTATACAAATTAATTACTAATAATCTCTCAGAGATGTGTTGAGCACCTTTTTAGATTTCGCAAATTGTAAAAGCATTTTCCAATATTCAGTTATTCTGTTTCCATTTTCCAGCATGTTTAGTAGTCACTTACTTCAAATTTCTACATTACGTACTTACGTAGAACGTGATGACTTAGTGGCAACTTAATTACGCGCATCACTGATTCTGTTTATGTCTGAACATACATCACTGAATTTAATTGCATCATTTTGGTCATTTTTTTTCACGGTATTTTACAGAGTTTATAAAAAAAGATGGCTAAAAATCCAAGTATTTCCGCCCTTTCCTATTCTATGCCCATTTTTTTCCCCTCCTGATCAGATCCAATTTATTACTATGTTTTGCTATTAAAATTTATTTCTTTAAGGGTCAAGATTTGCAATTAAAATTTCAATAATATACATCTCCTTGATTTCTTAACAAACATTGGCATTAAGTATTTGAATGAATGTTCCGAAAATGTTTTCTCTACAAGATAACGATTAAGGAAGTTCAGATTAGAAATCATGAATCAAAAATCATTTTCCATAACCCTGGGCCAAAACATTTATTATCCATGCCTTTGAATTGAGTATAAATGTGAGTAAGACGAGCCGAACAGATCATACCGAAGGAAGCAGAGCCAGTAGTTCTGTTGGCACATACATCTCTTTTGTTTCTAATTCTGAGAAATAAGGAATCATGGAAAATACTTCTTACAAGCTAGCTCTCATGCTTGCCCTTCTTGCTGCATCTGCGTGTCTTGGTAAATATCATATCGCTCTCTTATATTACATCAAGTTCCTTATATATATATATTGCTAATTTAATGAGTTTATTTTTTTTTTTTGGGGAAAAATGAATGGTCAGGGGTTTCGAGAGTAGAAGGAAATAGTAAGAAGAATGGAGAAGGCATTGGTGGAATTTTAGCACAGAAGTGCAGCGTGTTTGGGGATTGCATCCATTTAGTGTGCCAAGAGCCTTGTATTCAAGTTGCGTGCTGGAATGGCGAGTGTGTTTGCACCTGTGGCCCTGCTGACCACCCCAAATTTCACCTCTCTTAATTTACTCTTTCTGCCTCCTGCCTTCTAATTAATAATTAACTGGCACCTAAATAAAGTACCATTTCTATCAAATAAAATCTTTGCTTCCTATTATTATCTCTCTCTCTCTATATAATTTGCATTTGCGAGACATTTTTAACCGTGCTTCCACTCATTTTCATGTTAGATAGATGACATTGTTTAACACAGTGATTATTACTGGCGTCAGTCATGTTATAATCTTCATTTTTTCCGATTTCCCAAGTTATAAAATCATGTTTTTACACAACCTAAAATTTATAGATTATTTGTACTGCTGGTAGATGAAAGCTACGTTTAGATTGGGCAAAAAAATAAGAGGAAAATAGCAGAGAACGAATACTAGCACGACACAGTCATACCTCACACGTGATTAGGACAACTTGATATGATAGATATCATCTTGTACACACACACACATAAAGCTAAGACATTCTGAATCGAAAAGCAAGAAGAAGCAAAACTTTCCAAGATTAATTTTCTTCACATCACCACAATTTTGCTACTTCCTTCAGGGTAGATTTCCTGGTTCTGCTTGTTGGTACGCATAACTGTCCCCGATCTCATTCCGTTCTGCTATATAGCACTCTCACTGTGAATGAATTCGCCCTCATTAACTCCAAACCTTTCTATATTATTGATTTGCCGTTAAAATGTCATTACAACCATGTTTTGGGTTGATGTGTACATATATTTAATTACGCGTTCCCCGAACTCGCCGGTTCTAATGGGTTGTTCACACAGGAACAGGATTCGTGTCTTTTCATTTCCTGCCAGTCATTTTAAGAAGATAAATATGAAATTTGCATGTATGTAGAATTCTTCACTAAAAAATAAGTGAAATATTATGATAATTCAAATGCAACTCATGAATTAAGTGGAAAAGATTTGGATTTGGTTTTCGCTCGCTAGTGACTTGAGAATTTTGCCCCTACCAGATGATGAAGCTAACGAAAATAAACCATAATAAACGCAACAAATAGTAATCCTATCCTTCATCCCAGCGGCAATCATTTTAACCTTTGATGCTTAAACTGTTAATATGTCAAAATACTACTGATTCCTCCAGTAGCAAGCAGGGGTACATAATTAGATGATGTTTGATATCACATATGATGCAATTCTTTTAAAACTTTCAATACATTTTTTTTCCCAATTATTAGGTATGCAATAATCTCACATTTCACGAACTGAAATTTGCTCTGCAATTTATTAAACTGTAAAAGTAGGGATATCTCTTGCCATACTTTCCAGAAGAATGGCGCGCAGTGTGAGCTGAAGGAATATGCCAATGTTTGGAAGAAAATAGAAGCACAAGTAATAACCAACACAAAAATAAAAGAACATGTACAGTTTTCACTACCTCCCTTAGCTTTATAAATGCCAATTTATTTTTATATTTGAGAAAGTGATAGTTAAATTCATGCAATTTTCGGCTAGTGCAACACCCTGTCCGCTAGCAAAGCAGGAGAAAATGACCGGATGCTAGGGATAGATTAACTAAGAGGGTGTTTGAACATTTGAACAAAATGCTTCTAAAAAATATTTTTCTGTAAATCAAAACAAACTTTTCACATATTAATTCATATAATATAAAATTACTTTTAAACTCATCATGTGTTTCCATCCAAGTACCTTTAGGTGCAGGAAGGAAGTCA
This sequence comes from Neltuma alba, assembly GCF_004799145.2. Classification (NCBI taxonomy): domain Eukaryota; kingdom Viridiplantae; phylum Streptophyta; class Magnoliopsida; order Fabales; family Fabaceae; genus Neltuma; species Neltuma alba. Next base: position 17,609 of record NW_021636689.1, read on the forward strand.
GGCTGAATATATTGCATTACCGTAGTGAGAGTCCCACATTGGAAAGATGGAAAGCAGGAGAGAGGAAGAGAGAGTATAAAAGGAAGGGAAGGGGCACAATTGCAACATACTTACCTGGACGGGGTCAATGGGTGATCATGAAGGCCCATGGCCTAGGCCTGTGACCTCCATTGCACTACGGAGGGGCGCATGCCTAAGGTCTACCTAATTGGTGGAGCCTACGTCATAATTTGTGGCAGTGGGGGCCTGCGTTCGCGCGGCCCCTTCCCGATACAAAGTTCAATTATTGCTTGCGGGTACATTGGTCCATTTGAGGATGTTTCGGATCGGAAGTTTGCTTAAATGAGCTGGGTTTGTTTGTTTGTATTTTTTTCGTACTTTGTGCCCAACGTAACCCTTTGCGCCGTCCTTTTTGCTGCAGCTCGCAGATGTTCTCATTTCCATCTTTCCACATAACTTTAGAAGTTGGAGGCTGACCCAAGGTAATTCATTTATAATAATAATAATTATTTTCTATAAAAGTCGTGTACTTTCAAACAAAAAAATATTTTAACATAAGTATTTAATGTTGTCCTATATATTTTATGCATTTTATATTATTTCATAAAAACTAATTTTTACGTAATTTTTGATATATTAAGATTAAATCAAAACTCCCAGATTTTGAGATTGAATAATCTTGAACTATTCCCATGAAAAATATTAAATTACGTGCAAATCATTTTATTTTTAATTTTATTATTTTTTTGTTCTCCTTGTGATTATGACTTTCAAGTATCATTTTATCCAGTAACGAAATCTAGAATATGATGAATGGGGGCCAAATTGCAAACAAAACATCCAGTGAATAATATAATATTTACGTAGTTTTTTTGTGCCAGCAATATTTACGTAGTTTCTGAATTATTAAAATCTAATGCATCAATCAATTACACAAAAAATATAATTCATTAAATACCATGATTTATTTTCTAAGTAAGAAAATATTACCGAATCCAAATCTTTGTCCATAATTCACTTGCTACCATGTATTTAAGACGAAGCTCAAGTGAACAAGAAGCGCAAACAATTCTCTTGACACATATCTTCACAAATTCTCAGAACAAAGAAATTATGGCAAAAATTTCTTTCACATCAGCTCTCTTTCTTGTTCTCCTTGCCACATCTGCATTTTCCGGTGAATGTCATTTTCTTTTGGAGATGATAAACATGTTATATATGGATTTTGACCACCGTTTGTGGCTGAGCTTGTGTATAATATAAATTGTTATTAATTTTACATTTCATATTGATTGATATATTGATATGGATATTGTTGTTATATATTCTTTCAGTTTTAAATATAATACCCATTTTATAAAATAAGTCTTATATTTAGAACCGGATGCAGTTTTTTTTTCTGTTGGTTGTCAGTTAATCATGTAATATATCATATATTTTAAAAAACAAAACTGATGCTTGTATACTTCACAAGATTTGAAATAATTTGGGCAATTCACGGCTTCTTGTGAACATTGTGACTCTCTATATGTTTCCACATTTTAAATTTGATCATAGTTTGATGGCTACAATTAAACTTGATTAAACTTCACTAAAAGATACCAACAATTTACTGGCATGACATAATTTTATCTAAAATAAATGTGCGGGCTGAGACGGGCACTTGCCCACGCGAAAGGGAAAAATTCTATATGATACCCCTAGTAAAATCACTTCTAACGCCTCAATTTCTCAGCAAGAAAGTTTCACTCGTGCCTTAAAAAATTTATATTTTTTGCCATTTAAAAATTATCATCTCAAAATATGTGTATAATTTTCTCTTACATGAATTGTAAAAAAAAATTGGTAAAATTTATAAAGTATAATAATGATATATCTTGAATTTTTTTTTACTATTTCATAAAAGAAGATCATTTTTTTACTTCTTTGGCGATATTTTAAATTTGTCATAAAATAGACAGAGAAAAAAACTTCTTTGAGTGTTTATATTGAAAATTGGGAAATGACAAATAAAGACCCTTTGAATCACTAAAATTACACATAGGTCACTTGAAGAAGTAAAATTACCATGAAGGACCCAATCTCATATTGCAAATATGAAATCTTGACGAAATGTTTGAAATGTTTCTTAGTCAAGTTGTGATTTGATCTACTGAAATTGTTATTCGTTAAAGTAAGCTTGTTATTTCCCATAGTCAACTTATCATTTGGCATACCTTCAATCAAGTTGTAATTTGGTCTATTAAATTTGTCATTCGCTAAATGAATTTGTCATTTGGTTGAGGGACATTTCAAACATTTTATCAAGATTTCATATTTACAATATGAGATTGGATCCTTTATGGTAATTTTGCTTATTCAGGTGATCTCGATGTAATTTTGATAATCCAGGGTCTTTATTTGTGATTTTTTCTTAAAAATGTGATGAAAAAGAATTTCACCGGTACCATAACAAAGAAATAATTAAATTTATACAGTAAAAATAAAAGAGTACAAATTCTAATAGTTGATACTTATTTTAACCCTTTTACTATATATATATATATATATATATTGCTTACATTAAGCTAGTTTTATTCTTTTACATTGTTGCATGTGTGTTTTTTTTTTCAAAAAAAATATTTATATTAGGTGTGAATTGTGCTCCCCAGTAACTAATATCTTTTCGGTTCTAAATATAAAACTTATTTTATAATGTAAAATTAGTTTTGTACTACAAAATGAATCTTATATTTAGAACCGAAAGAGTAATACCATTGTGTGCAGCAATTTCACAACGTACTCAGATAGCGATTGTAGTCCGCCGGTGAGCGTATGTGACAATGGGAAGGCTGTGTGTTTGGATAGAATGTGCGTTTGTCTTGGAAATAACTCTCACCGTTTTGGGCAGAAGGCCACAACTACATCGGGGGAAAAAAAAAAAAACCTCTAAATCTAATTAATCCCAACTTAATTCCCTACCACGTAACAATGTTCTACAGAACCTTGAACTGCGTGATAAATAATAATTGGTGTTTAAACTTTGATCCCAATTAATATTTTAGCTTGATATTACTACCTTCGGTCCTAATTATAAAAGCTAGTTGACTAATTTAAGGAGATTAAGAAAATAAATTATGTTAGTTCTTTGTAATAAATATGTGTTATTTTTTCTAAAATATCTTTGTTAATCAAGTTTATTGGTTAGAATTACCATTATTAGATGGACTATCTTAAAAAAATGCATCAATATAAGAAATAAAATGGATTGGGGTTTTATAATTAGGAGTAAAATAAAAGCAAACGAGACTTATATTAAGACTTTACTTGATATTACTACCTTCGGTTCTAATTATAAAAGCTAGTTGGCTAATTTGAGGAGATTAAGAAAATAAATTATGTTAATTCTTTGTAATAAATATGTATTATTTTTTCTAAAATATCTTTGTTAATCAAGTTAATTGGTTAGAATTACCATTATTAGATGGACTATCTTAAAAAAATACATCAATATAAGAAATAAAATGGATTGGGGTTTTATAATTAGGAGTAAAATAAAAGGCAAACGAGACTTATATTAAGGACCAAAGGTAGTATATTGTTTTAGATCATTTCACACGTTTTCCAAATTTCTCCCACATCCCTTCAATTTTTATTTTTTATTTTTGCCAACGGGAAGGAAAATTTCATTATATGAAAAGAAATACAACCACTAACGCAGACTTTGAAAGACCAGAGACTGAACTAAAGACCAATAACATATAACTAGCAAAAGGACGACAAATATAGACTCAAACCAATAAGGCCAAAAGAAACCTACATCTTGAAGGATGAAGGTGAATAGGTCAGCTTTTATTCTGCCATGATCAAAAGAAAAAATATAGAACAAGCTTTGTTGAGCAGCAGAGGGTGATTGTTCAAAGACAAGCTCTAAAGAGCTCACTTTTTTTAGTGCCAAGGTTGCGAAACCAAATACAGCACCAAATATTCCTCCAAAAACAGAGAGGTAAAAAAACATCTTGAGATCGCGAACAACCTCAAGAGACGCACTGATCTTGGTAAAATACAGCCAATACCAACCTTCATTAACGATAGCAAACCACAAAGAAACGAAAAAACATAAACCAAAAGACTCCCACAAGCACAAAACAAGAAGAAAAGTGTACTCCTAATAACTAACAGGGGCAACCAAGACTCCATAAACTCTGCCGAAGGTCCCCCCAACCCTAGCAGAACCAGACAAAATCCCTCATGCAGCAAAGGGGTTGGAGGCCAACTACCAAGATTCATGAAAAGAGAAGCCAAGGAACTTTCCAGAACCACGGAGCTCCCTAAAAAACCTTCCTTTAATCCCATCTGTCCACCCAGGTGAACAAACTTCAACGCTCTAGCCAATCGACTTGAGATCTCAGTTGCCATAAGCTTTGCGTACAAACTTCCAGTACCATTGAATCGATCCACGATCACCATCCTCCTTTTGCCCCCACAAAACTTTAGGGATGAGCAAGCGAAACCCCCAAGTTGCCATCAGAAACCTCCACTATGGAGAGAAAATGAAGCCGCGGCTTCAACAAGCCTAGGAAAGGGAAGGATAGGGAGGACGGAGTCACTTTCTAGATCCCTTCAAATCTCTTGGTAGTCATTGAAATTTTGAAAACTTGTATATAATATTCCTAGTGAGATTTGTAAAATTCCTTGCCATGTCTTGAAAGTATTCTGACAATTCTCAGGTACTCAAGCTTCTGAAATGAAAGGTCAACCTCCATACTACCTTCCCTTAAGTACTAACCAACAAACATGCATCGACGTGTACTTATTATATTCGTAACAACAAGAAGCAGCCTTATTTGTGTATTCATTGATTTCTTGAAACAGATTATGCCTACAGATGGCTCATATAAAAGGAAATATGATCCTTTCCATTCCGCATAACACACCAAATAATTAAATATGGTTGAAATAAAATAGACAAAGAAAACTTATTTCATCAACAAGTGTCAGTCATAATAGAAGAGACTTTGTGTTGATCATATAAGCACAAAGTCTAGAGTTTAAGTTTGTGTAAATGTAAAAATGCTTTTGAGAAGCTATACCTAATTGGGCCCAACAATTCTATAAGAGGAAATTCATTTCATCTTAATTCACTGAAATTGTACTGCGATTTTTAAACTGTAAAAGAAGCGATATCTCTTGCGACACTTTCCAAGGGAATGGCGGCGTGAGCTGAAGGAATATGCCAGTGTCTGGGAAAAAAATAGAAGCACAAGTAAGCAATTTGCAGCTAGTGCAACACTGCGTCCGCTCACAAACAGGAGAAAATGACCAGATGATAGGATGGATTAACTAGGAAGGGAAGGGAGCCGGCGGATAGATAATATATCCCTCCCTCTCTCTCTCTACACACACACACATTCATCGACGTGGTGAGAGTCCCACATTGGAAAGATTGGAAGTGAGAGGGAGGGAGAGATAGTATAAATGGAAGGAAAGGGGCACAGTTGCAACATACTTACCTGGACGGGGTCAATGGGCGATCATCAAGGCCCATGGCCTAGGCGTGTGACCTCCATTGCACTTCGGAGGGGTGCAAGCCTAAGGTCTACCTAAGTGGTGGAGCCTACGTCATAATTTGTGGCAGTGGGGGCCTGCGTTTCGCGCGGCCCCTTCTCAATGCGAAGCCCCATTTTTTTTCCTTCTTGGAAGTTCACTCAAATATTGGTATTGTAAAATCGATTTAAGTATTTTGGGTTTACTCTTGCCCCCTAATCGGTGGCACAAATCATCCGTGCACGTTGTCCTTTTCCTAAGATGTTCTCATTTGTAATGTTTCCAGATGGATCTAGAAGTTGAAGGCCGGCCCAAAATAATTCTTTTGTACGACCAAAAAAAAATTCATTTAGAAATAAGCGAGAATAATGTTATAAATTTCATTATAAAACTAGTGAACATGAGAATAACATGATAAGATCCAAAGAAAACTTTTAAGAGAGGATAAATAGGGAGCCTTGTTTCTCATTTGCATTGAGTAATATATATGACAAGTATTAGGGACGGGTCTAAATACCAACGCATCAGTTACATCGTATCCATACCAACATAATGACGTGCATTTCTCAAAATCAAATATTCATTGTCCGTCTATTTTTTGTTGCAATTTGGCTCCGTTCATCATATCCTTGATTTCTTCAATGGATAGAGTGATGCATGGAAGTCATAATTAGATTCCTTGAATTTTAGGAGATCAGGAACATCCAGTGAATATGATAACATTTACGTAGTTTCCGAATTATTAAAAAAATCTAATGCATCGATCATTCACAACAACAACAAAATCCAATTCATTAAATACTATGATTTATCTCTTCAATTAGAAAATATTACCAATACCAAATCCAAATCTTTATCCATAATTCACTTGTATTTAAGAGATGAGCTCTAGTGAACAAGAAGACCAAACAATTCTCTTGACGTGGTGTCTTCACAAATTCTCAGATCAGAACAGAGAAATCATGGGAACATTTTCTTTCACATCAACTCTCTTTCTTGTTCTTCTTGCCACATCTGCCTTTTGCGGTAAATACCAATTTCCCTTGTAAATGCTAAACGCATATTATTATATAAATTGTGAGCATCGTTTGTGACTTAGCAGGTTGTGTATAATACAAACTGTTCTGAACTTTTCATTTTATATTGAATGATATATTCATAGAAATATTGAACCTGTTTGTTTACCTATTTTGAAAACAGTTTTTTGTTTTTAAAAACAACAGCATAAAAAATCTTGTTTGGCAAGTTATTTTTAGTCTACTGTTTTTAAAAATGAAAAATAAAAAATTTGTTTTGAAAAACTAAAAACAGAAGACAATTTTTTAATTTTTTGTTCTGAACTTCCTAATTTCTTGTTTCAAAAAATGGGGCACGGCCTTTCTTCTTGATCGAACACTTTTCTTTGCTTGACGGCTTGAAGATTCATCCTTCAGTGTTCATGGCCCGTTCTCTAGTCTCAGTGCTCGCCATCTCCTCACTTCATTGATGTCCCCAGCACCCTCGTATCCTTACTCCTCTTTCCCTCATTGCTGCTTCCTCACTCCCCCAACATTTCTAGTCCCCAATCTCTCCTTCCTCCCTTTTCAATCCTCAATTGGTGAGGCCTCAATCTATACTCTCTCTCCCTTTGACTGATTAATTTAGCTGATTTTTCAACTGAAATTTAATTTGTACCATTTAGTGGGTCTTCGTGTATACAATTTAGTGGGCAAGGGCAGCGGCTTTGGTGGTTCCATTTGATAGAACTACGAAGTTATGCAAAAAAGAGAGGCTTTCTTTACTTTGAGTTCAATTCAGGTATGGTACCATGCTTCTTCCGAAACGTTGAAAACTTCCTTTAACGTTGCTCTCCTCTGTCTTGGTCCTTTTATGAATGATAGTTCGATGTGCCCTGTTGTTTTATCTAATTAGTATATTATTCATTTCGTTAAAATGTTGTACTTAGAGATTAAACTTGAATGTCGCTTTTTATTACTTGCTCAGGTGGGGCTTGGACATGAAGGAGCTCATCTTCATGGGAGAGAGTTTTGAAATTGGCTCTTGAAAATGATGGATTTATTCATAGTTGACTGGTATATATGTATGCGAATAGTGGGCTCTTGAGTGAAGCGAGGAGAGTGTTTGATGGTCTCTTTGAATTTGATGTTATAATTTGGAACTCATTGATCATAGGTCTTTCTAAATGCAGGGAAATTGAAGAGGCCAAGAACCTGTTTGATGAAATGCTTACAAGAGCTCCTGTCACATGGAATTCTATGATTAGCGGGTCTGTAAGAAACAGGAAACTAATGGAGACATTATTAGAGCTTTTTCACAGGATGCAGGAAGAAGGGGTTGAGCCTCGTGAGTTTATAATGGTAAGCTTGTTGAATGCTTGTGCTCATGGGCTTACTTCAACAAGGGAAATGGATTCATGATTGTATAAGAATGACTTTGAGTTTAACGTTAATGTTTTGACAGCAATAATTGACATATATTGCTAATGTGGATCTATTGAAAATGCTCTCTCCAAATGTTTGAGGAGTGTCCTAGGAAAGGGTTATCATGTTGGCAGGAGCTCCATTATTATAGGGCTAGCCATGAATGGTCTTGAAAGAGAAGCAGTTGAGTTCTTCTTTGAACTTGAATCTTCCTCAAGTTTAAAGCCAGATTACGTAAGTTCCGTCGGTGTGTTTGACAACTTGTAAACATCTAGGCAAAGTTGATAAAGCTAGGGACTATTTAATGATGGATAAATATACGATCTACTAACAATTTACCAGTACTATGACACAATTTATGTGCTTTTATTTTTAGCTGTAGAATGATTGTGCAGGCATTTCAATTGGGCAAGAATTTCCATGCTTCCTTTTTTTGTCCACAAGGTACATGTATCCTCTTATGAAACATAATCATGTTCGAAACATTGTCAAACATTAAATGTATTCACATTTTTTAGGGGAGAAGAATGTCTCCACTAACTTCTCTTTTCACTTAATTTCTCCATCATTAGATTAACTTCTAGTGGCTGAGATTTAAAATTGGGTAAAAATATTATTATAATATTAAATATAATAAAAATTTATGATATTAAACTACTTATATCAAATTTTAACCCTTAACAATATAAATTTATTTATATACTCCTCCGATCCTTAATATAAGACCCATTTAACTAATTTGATTAGATTAAGAAAGTTAGGTAAGTTAGTTAATTATAAGAAATATGACATGTTTTTCCTAAAATACCATAATCATCTTTCTTAATACCTTCTCTCCCTCTTCTACTTGACTATGGTTGAGGGAGTATCTATAGGGGTAATTTAGAGAAAATTGATAAATATGAGAAATGGTTCTTATATTTAGAACCAAAACCAACTCAACAATTGGGTCCTACATTAAACCGGAGGAGTATTTTTTATTAGTTAATATTTAATATTTTAATAATTTCCTTATAAAATAAATCATAACCGTTGAAGTTTGATCCAATGATGGAAACATTAAGTGGAAAGAGGAACTAGTGGAGGCATTCCTCTTCCATTTCTTAATGGGGATTCAAATCTTAGTTAACCGTGGTGTGAGAGACTAGTCATTTCTGTAAAACCCAATCCCTATTAATTCCATACTTATTTTCTCAAGTACTAACCAACAAGCATGCACCAACGTGTAATTTATTAATCAAAACAAGCACTTTCTTGTAGTTTTGTTTTTTTGCGAATGAATTTCAAGCGGCCAGAGTAATGGGTTCACAACCGTCCTGAACACAGGCCAAGACATCCCTATAGTCCCTTGAGATTGTGAAGGAATCATAGACCTTCCCATCACTGCTCTTCTTGTACTCAAACAGAAGAGTTGAGTGATTAAACGCTGTCATTTTAACAAAACCAAAGTCAGAATCTCTGAAAATACTCCACCCAGGCTTCCCTGCTCCGAACTCTGACAAGTGGCTCCCTCCACCACCCACCACCACATGGATTGTTCCATTTACTATTCCTGAATAGTGATGCTTCTCTGAGTTAACACACTGACTCTGCATTACATATTAGGAAAATATCAATAAAAGCTCAAAAAGCAGTGTAGATATCCATGGATTTTACCACCTGTAACACTCATTTTAGTGTGTCTTCATTGATTTCTTGAAACAGATTATGCCTATAGATCACTCATATAAAAGGAAATATGATCCTTTCCATTCCATATAACACACCAAATACAATTGAAGAGAAATAGACATAAAGAAAACTTATTTCACTAACAGGTGTTGATCCTGGTAGAAAGGACTTTGGTCACTTAAATATGAAATCTCAAATTTGAGTTTTTGTAAATGTAAAAAGCGTTTTTATAAAATTATATCTAATTAGACCTAATAATTCTCAAATTTAACCCAATCAGATAGTCATATATATATATATATAAAAGAAAACTCATTTCATCTTAATTCACCATTTGCATGTCATTTCCTCTTCAACTGCCACTAAATGAACAAGAGTGTGGATAAAAGCCCCGGAAAACCCTTATACAATGTATTAATTTACGACGTATATTGTGACTGCAAGCAAAATACGAGAGACACGAAACTCTCTTTATCAAAGGGTACCTGATAAATGGGGCAAGTTCTTTCGTAGTTGTGGATGTGACCATAAAATGCAATGTCTACTTTATATTTCTGCCAGAGCTTTTGTAAGCTATCTCTTCCCATAGGTTCTCCAGAGTAACCTTGGTCCAAGTAAGCAGAGGAATAACCAAGAACACGATGAGCAACAAAAATCAACCATGGCTGTTTCTGTCTGTCTGCTGATGCAAGGCAATTCTCAATGAACTTGTACTGAGCACTTCCCTCCCTCCAATCATGTTCACTGTCTGCTATACAGAAGTGGAACATTCCAAAATCTGTCCCATACCTGCGAAAAAGCAATACATAGTATTCAGCTAAAACAATTCATTGCCACTCTTTATAGAAAACTATGTTGATGCAAATAAGAACAAAGTTGAAAATAAATGAACCATTCTTGTTTTTTATTTCAAGAACTGATATTCCCAGAATCACGTCTAATGTTTACCAGAATTTAGCTCGGTTTTCAGCTGGAACATAAAACATGGTCTCAGCTAGTACACCACACTCTCCACCTGAATCATTCGTGTCGTAAAAGGAACCAGTCCCAGGAACATCACGTTCATGATTGCCACTGTAAGAAGTAGTACTCCAAGTGAGTGTGAAGTAATCCAAAAAACACAAATATTGCATGCAGATTGTAACTAAACACACCTTGCAATCATATAAGGCACTCTTGATGCTATGGGTTCCACTTGTGAGGTAAATTGGTCCCACTGGGAGATATATCCGTTGGCATAAGTGATGTCTCCAATGTGGAAAACTATATCAATGTTGTCTAAGTCTTTGATGAGTTGATCTGTGGTATTCAGAGAGCCTGGCTGATAATTATTATACTCATTGGATCCATCACGCTCAGCCTGAAATATTTTTGTTGAGTGGATATAGATTAAGAACACTGCACTAAGTAGTTTTCATCAATAAGAAAGAGAAGAAGATCACTTGAAACATATAAGCAATTACAATTGTTACCTTTCCCATGTCGCCGAATATTATAACACGTTGCAATGAGTCCTGTCCTGGAGATGGGAAAGACTTGAATTGGTATGTTTTACTCCAGACATATGAGCCATTGAACAATCTATGGCCTAACTTGTAAGTGTACCTGAAATGACAAGAATCATCAAATTTTTCAAAAAGTTGATCATTTTTTATGCCCTTTTGTTTTAGGCGTAAAATCAAATGGTTAATGTGCATACAATGAGTTTGGCCATAAATCTTTCAAGAAACTGGTATGGAAAAAACCAGGATGACGCCATCCAACAGTTCGTGCTGGTGGACCTGCGCATGTGCAAGAACAATTGGTTATTTACAATGCACATTGGGAACATTAACTCCATGTTATAGGTCTTGTTTGATGACTTATGAAAACCAAAAAAGGGATTTCATAGCCAAAAATATGTTAGCCGTGTGGAGTGTTTGGATTCTCTTCTGATTTTCCTTTTCAGTACTTTCCAGATGCTAATAAAGTTCTAGGATTTTATGAAAAGTCTTCAAATTGAGCCAGTGGAAGATAAATGACGAGATAAAGTCTCAAGTCTGGAGTGCCTAAAAAGAGGTCCCACCTAACATGTAGGGTCCACTAAATTTTTCCTCCACTTCTCTCTCTACATGGATCATCCTTCTCTGTACTCGAAGAGAATCCTCTCCTCCTTTCATTAACTATAGAAGGTTTGAGAATTTTCCCAATTTAAGGCTTAAGGCTTAAAAGTGATGGTCATTTTGAGAAAATTTTGAGGGTTTTGTTAATTTGAACAATCCAAATCCATGTGGAGAACCATGGGAAACTACACATACCACACATACTGCCTCTATTAAAAGTCAAGGTTGAAGCTGGTGATTGCGTTTGTGATGCTCCCTTAAGGCCCCACTCCACAAAAGGCACAGCTTCGTCAATGTTATAGCCGCTTGTCCACGTAACTGTCATCTACAATTATGCATCTTTCTTATCAGAAACCCATATTAAGGAACAAGCTTAGTTAGTTCCTGAATAAAAATCCAAGAGATCGGTGCCACAATCTCTGCATAAGTCATATAGCTGCTACTTTGAACTTCCTAAGAGAATTCTAGAAAATTTGAACCTTTAACTAACTCAAAATAACATCTTTTTGAGAGTAGTTTAGCATAATGATATATTATTGATGTGCAGAAACTTACTTCGTCCCAAGCTTTACCCTGAGAAAGGCGTGGATAGAGTGGAGCCTTTGGATTCACAAAGGTGATTGTATTTGAAATTGCCACCAACTTTGGCTGCATTTAACACATTTTTCATTAATATCTTCAAAATTTTGTTATGTAAACGAAGGAATGCCACAAAACAGATGAACACACATTTGACAATCCTCCTGAGAATAATGCAAATGAGAAATCTGATCGCTGATTGATCAGCAGAAATCTGAGAGATGCTTGGCCTGTCTTGGTGTAGTCCTCATTGGATTCGTTGGCGAACTTATACTGCAAAATTGAGAATAAACAGAAAGACAAGTTTGAGTTTTTCAAGTTGTTGAACTGTTTCACTTTGTGCCCGTTTGAATTAGCTCAAAAACGGCACTTCTGCTCTGTACCAGTTAAATATGTGCCAAGACTTTTGACACATAGAAGAAGAGAAAAATGATTATTTTAAGAGGTACCGAAATCAGAACATGACGTTGTTACCTTTATAGGAGCGGAGCATATAAAGGGTGCCACTTGTCTTGAGTTTTCTGACTTATCATCATCTGGACAAAATGATGAGCTGCCCATTTCACAAAGAACCAAACCCATTTACATTCCCAAAACTCTGAGATAATTCCAATTAAGAAAAACCGAATCAAACAGACATTACTTGAAATTTGCTGGAGAAAACACAGCAACCCAGTCATCTTCACTGGGACTAGGACTCTGAAGTTCCACAGTGATCCACTCAGAATCCTTCCCCTGCATTTTTACAGCAACAACACAGAAACTTGCCCAGCATCATTATCATCTCCTTCATCAATCCAAACTTGTAAGTTTCAGAACAGTAACAGATTTATTTGTGCTAAATCATGGTTTCAAATCAAGTTTCAATGGTAAGGATGGAGAAGTGACCTTGATGCCTAGGAGAAGAGGATGGGCTTTAATGGAGGCATTATGGTGAAGCTCAAAAGTGGCTCTGTGAATAGCAATCTTGGACAGAGCCTGCACTCCATCTCCTGCATGCCCAGTGGAATGAGCCGATGCCAAATAAGCTGACAATAGAATCATCAATGCAAATTTCAAGCAGCTCATTGTGAGTGCACTGTGAAACATCAAAGTTCAAGTTTTAGCATTTGACTTCAAGTTGGAGCCATTTGTAATGTGGTCCGTGCATGAACATGAATAATATATGATTAGAGATGCCTCAATTATTGAATCTGCCACCTCTTGTGTTTGAATAATGCATTGCCAGTCTTCGGTTGAGCTCATATTATTAATCTTATCAAAAAGCTTAGACAATTGCTTTGACCAAAATGAAAGCATATAAATGAAAGATCCACTTTCAAACTATTTTATGTGAAGAAGAGGCTCTTTCAATGCATAAAAAAATGTGTCACCATGCCAGTTCTTTTATATATATATATATATATATATATAAGAAAGTATGGAGTGGAAAGAAAAAAGACAAGCATATGACAGGAAGTCGAAGGTTATGCAATACTTTGCTTTTATTTTATTTGCGTCCAATTGAAAAATAAAATCCATTATATAATATCATATCAACTTATATACATAAATCATATTTCATAAAAACGCATCTCTCTTACTCTTTTTTTTTTTTAACACACACACATTACATAGTCAACATCTGTCTAGCAGTGATTGTGGCTTATATTATTCGCATTCCCACGACGGGAGGCTCTTCATTCAATGTTTGGCTGGCTAATTAGGCAGATTTTATTGATTAAAACATTTCTTTTCAATTAAACAAATCAAGTTTTGCCGAGTTTTCTGACACAAGCAAAAGAATATATATATATATATATATATATATATATATATATATATATATAAGTCGTCCTTCCTAGTGACTCTGTTGTTCACAAACGTTTGTTCTGTAATTACCAATTATATAGTGCTGCTTAATGCTTATGTGCAAAGTAATGAAAATTGATATGAATGTCCATATCAAATTATATTCATCAAATTATTGTAAATTTAATCTCTGTCGAAATTACCCAAATAGTTTGGTTTTTACATTTCGTCTTTCAAATAAACATGCTATACATATCAAAGGGTATTAATATTGTCTAATTTAATGGCGGACTTATTTTATAATGTTGAAAAGTTTAAATATGAACAGATTTTTAAAAAAATTAATCATTTTCAATAACTAAAACTTATCATCAATTTTTATGAATATATATTTTTTGAGTAATTCAAGTCACTTTGGATTTGAATCTAATCCTTGTCAAGCCGAAAATATTTAAAGTTAAAACTCTTCTAACAGGAATACTTTCGAATTTACGTTGAATCTTGAAGGCATTCATAATTGAAGGCAGGGCTTCGGCAAAAACATGGCAGGGGAAATTTAAGAACTTTCCTAGAACCCCATGAAGAATTTATCTGTTTTGCTTGAATCAGCCGAATCTCAAAGAAAGAAAGGTGTTAGGTTCAGTTTATTTTAATTCAATTTACGTTGTACATGATAAATATAACAGTCACTCACAAACACGTTAATTTGTTCTGCAATTATATATACTTTTTTTTTTTGATGAAATGCAATTATATATACTGATTACGTGTAAAGTAATGAAAATTGATATGAATGTCCACATCGAATATATGCATGTACTATAAGCTTATACAGTTGATGATAGGAAAATTGGGGATAAATTTCTCATTAAAAAATTAATTAGTAAATGGAACTTAAAGACTTTGTACAACTTAACTTTTTTTTGCGTGCAATTTATCTTTCTTATATGCAATAATTTTTCTTTGTACGATATGCAACTCATTTATCTTTATGCAAATAAAATTCTCTTATATGTAAGTTATCTTCCCTATATACATACTAATTTCTTATATCAAAATAATATTTTGTGCAAACCATCTTCTTTTCGTGCAACTTACTTTTCTTTGTGTGTAACTAATCTTTTCTTATGTAGTCAATCATCTTAAGAACCATTTACTAATTAAATTTATAATGAAAGATTTATTCTCAATTTTCCCGTTGATGATAGGTCCAAAATTTCTTTTAATCCACAACTCAAATGTGGCTTATACGTTCAGACAACAAAATATTACTATTAAAATTATGTGAAAATGGATGAACAAATACAAACCATCTGATGATGCACAAAGAACCTTTTTATTATGGGGAGAATGGAGAAAAAGAAAAACATGAAAATTACATAATCCCAAATTACGGATTCATTGTTATTTGACTTCTTGTTAAAATATCGAGGGGAAAAAAATCTGATTTAAGATTCAGCAGTTTTTCAGTTTATTTTTTAATCATTTTCCCCTTGTCATGCGACATATATGTCGAGCTTGAGGTACGGAGATGTCAGACTCATATTATTAATATACTAATGACATTCTAATTTTTATTTTTAAAAATAATTAATAGTTGAGACTAATGAGTTGCCTTACAAACATAAAATTTAAAGTAAACTGCATTATTTATAATTTATGAATTATGAATAATTTGTCTTTTTATATATTGTATATTAAACATATATATCTATGAATTGAGATTTTTTTAATGACTAAAATCATTTAGAGGAAATTAAAAAAAAAATTTAAAACACTGTATACTTGTCACTCTTATGCTTTTTGGGAAAAAAAAAGAGAAAAGAAAACACTTCAATAATCAAAACCTAAATATTAAGCCTGAACTCTTTCCAAATCTAAATAGCTATGATTGAAGACATAATAAAAGCTTAAAGCAATGCTCATTATGACTATGATTCTATGAACAATGCGGCGGCTGATGTGATGATCAGTAAGCACTCTGAAGAGGCAACGTTGTTTCCGTCAAAATGATGCAGAGAGAGCGAAGCAGCTGGAGGATTTGCCTTCGAACGTCAATGGTTTTAAGTTTCTCTGTCTGCTTCATTTTGTCTCAGAAAGCTTAGAGATTGTTGGGGAAAGCAGCTTCTCCAACTCCACTAAACTGAAAACCCGTCAAGATAAAGATTTATTACTTTATAATGATGTTATGGGTTGTTTTGCCAGATCTTGTGCGCGAAAGAGAAACAGACCAAACCAATTGTTCAAAAGATAAAAACACGAAGTATAAGACGTGAGTCTCAATTTTCAGATTGGGTTTAACAAAGAAATTTCCTCTAAGATGCAAGCTGAAGAGAAAGGACCCACAAGTTGACTTACATCTCATATTTGCGATAAGCTTCATTTCTTTTGGTAATGTACAAGTCGCTATCTTTGGGAATATTGTTTAATGAACTACCTGCAACATAAGTAGAGGATCAATAACACGTCAGACTTAACGGTGAGAAAGCTTAGCCATTAAAAGGTATAGGACTACAGAATTACGCTGTACTTTTTCTTCAAAAATTAAGCATAATTAACAGAATTTAGTTAAACTATTTCCCGTAACACCTGCGTAGTTCAAAAGACGCTCATTTTGAAGATAACGCAGGCTCAGCAACGGGATTAGACATATGATATCCAAAACTCAGAAGAACAGCTTATGCCTGCAAAGGAACTAAAAATGGAAATGGGATGGCCGGAAGAAAGGAAATATGCTTCGCCCAAAATTCCCAATCCTAAAAATATACTGTAATCAATATTCCCAATCCAGTCAAAAGAAATGAACTCAAAAGAACTACATTCCAGAACAAGCTGCTTTTTTTTCTTTTTTTTTTGGGGCCAAACCGGAACAAGCTTGCTTAAACACGCACATGCACACACACAAGGGGGGAGAAAAACAGCTAAGAAGGCAAGACGGAATGATCTCAGGTATAATCACCACAAATAAACAGGGTAGCTGCCCAAACTGCAACTATGAAATAAGAACCAAATTGATTGCACACTCATAACATTTATGGTTGTCTGCATATTGCCGTTTCAATAATATCATCCCCTCCCTTCTATTCTCTACCCTTCCCTTAAAGATAAGGTGTCAGCATTATCCTGCCAGATAAGTTACTTCGAAAAAATGTGCCAGTTTTTGCTTGGCAATTACTACAGTGATAGGGGGCATAAGGTTCAATAGGATGGAAAGTGAAGCGAACATTCTTTTCTAAATTGTTGAAGAAAGATATGCAATGAGAAGTTAAGACAAATAAACATACATGGAAGTGGGGCCGAGTGTTTCATCGGCACATCTTTCTGAACCTTCAGTGAAGCATCCTTGTCAGGCTGATCTAAAACCTGTTCAAATATGCAATTAGTAAAAGATACTCTAAATGTATAAGCAGATTCCCAGTTATCAACAATTTTACGTCTTCAAAGATTAAGTCATTTTAATGCTGATGTGAAATATATAAATCAAAAACTACAACGAGTACTTTGTTTGAGATTGAATATAGACACCCACGGCATAAAAGTTCGCCGCATGTTCACGGTACAGATTGAACTGTAAATTCAAAGACCCCAAAAGAAAAACATGAGGACTAGCAAGATAAGGGGAAAAAATTTGGTACCTTCTTCTTTTCCCTTCTCTTTAATATCTTTAAATGGCATTTTTTGATATAGTGCATCAAATGATATCGAGAATGCCTTGAACACAACTTCTCTTGGACCTTAGGGTTTTCAGTTAGCCAATCAGAAATCTCTTTGGACTTAACCACTTCATCCTTATCCAAAGTCTCCAACCATGAATAAACTGGTATCCATTGATCTGTGCGCTGAAATCGAGCATGTGGAATATCAAGCTGATTTGCCTCCTTTTCCTGCCACATTGAACGACAAGAAAGTGTCAGGTGTTAATACTTAATAGGCACCTTTTTATTGTTTATGCATTTATTCAAAATTTTCCACCATGGTATGAAGAATGTTAAATATATATGACCAGAAAACAATGAAAAAGCCTATATTCTTAAATGAAGAATAACTGCATGAGGTGCTTTATAGGCATCTTGTTTCCTTCTATTATTGTTGAAATAACCTCGTCTTACAAGACCAACCATTCTTAAAAAGTTATATAATGTCTTTATATCCAAACAATCTTCTATTGTCATAAAATAATATGCATAATTGCATATAATTAAACAAAAATGCACGCACAGAAGGTCCTAGTTTTTACAGACCATGCCTATATCCATGGACCTTGTTATCCACTTACTCTATTTTGCACACAGAAAGGGAAAGAAAAACTCTAATTTGTGGGACAAGACAAATGTTTCTTAAGTTGTAATCTTCATAAGTTAGTCTTTCCCTCATAAATTCAAAGGCACCAATACAATCTCCGTTGATCACCATCAATTAAAAAGTGATACTGCTAAATGGAAACCTTCAACTCCGGTTTTCCCATTTATCAAGCAAGATTATTCTCATCTCTAGTCTTCTGAACCTAGAATTTCTACAAGTGGAACCAGGTTAAGCATGACTATTACTTACCACATTATTGCATATAAGAACCTCCTAAAAAGCTGTAACATGTCAACTTATTCCAAGATTTGGTAGCGGAACCGGGAAAGACACAAATTGAAGGAATCCTAACAAATTGAACTAAAGTAACATCAGCCAGGGAAAGGAAGAAAGTTCACATGAGGGTTATCCCATTCTTGTAGTCTAGAGAATCCTCTAATGTGTTTATATTTTCAGGATATTGCGCCTATCTGGCACCTAAGAAAAAGCTCCAATTTAAAATTTAACGTTAATCACAGGATTAACATTAATTGCACGTGTCACCCACAAGCACATCCAAAATGCGACAGAAACCACATTTAATATTTCTTACTCACTAACTCTCCAATTCTCCATGGGCTGACCTGGCCACAAAAATGACGAGAAACAGAATACGGTAATAGCATACTACTGACGATGTTAAAAAAAAACTCAAGCACGCAAATAGATTGAAAATTTAATAACGAGCGCAATTCGAAGCTGGAACACCGCAAAGGGAAGGGGAAGCAAGTAGAAAGCAGCACCTGAGGGGGGAATCTCATGCAATTTTGAATGGAAATAAGCCTGTGACAGAGATCAGAACGAGGCATGGATTTGAGGCCCTCGGGTAAAGAATCATGGTTGGAGTCGATCCAGGCTTCGACCTCGGCCATGGTGACTTCTTCAGCCTCAGGGAAAGAAGAAAGCCAAGCTCGAGCCATGGTTTCCCATTCTTCGCTATGGTCAGTTTGGTTCGGACCGGAGTTTATGGGCGCTTCCGGGGCTCCCTCCGCCGCAGAGTCCGCCATTTTGCTCTCCGCCGCGACAACTGCGACCCAAAACAACAGCAGCATTTCCGGCTCAGCTAATTAGAGGGGGGCTTTTTTTTTTTGGGGGGGGGGGGGGTAAAACGACAGCGCTTGCTACTGTTTCCAGTACTGGACCTCCCTGTCGTTAAGGGATTCTATGCATTTTATACTTAAGCCTAAAGTATATATTTAGTTCTTTAACTTTACGTAAAATTTTAGTTTGGTCTCTTAACTTTAAAAAGTATACTTTTAGTCATTTAATCCCAAAATTGTTAGCCTTAAATGATAACTTTTTGCAACAATTATGATTGTTTTAAATATTAAACTTAATATGTTAGTATTTCGTAATATTTTATCAACATTCAAGAACTTAATATTATCATTTTTTTTTAAATAATTTTAGGGTTTGAGGACTAAAACTTTAC
Organism: Neltuma alba; assembly: GCF_004799145.2. Classification (NCBI taxonomy): domain Eukaryota; kingdom Viridiplantae; phylum Streptophyta; class Magnoliopsida; order Fabales; family Fabaceae; genus Neltuma; species Neltuma alba. Next base: position 37,471 of record NW_021636689.1, read on the forward strand.
TTTTTAAAAATTAAGGGACCAAAATAAAATTTTGTGTAAAGTTAAAGGACTAAAAATATAATTTAGTCTATACTTAATTAAAATAGACAATACAAAGTATCTTGAACAAATTAGCTTCCACCACTATAATCTTATTTATAGCATATTTAACATTCTAATATTATCTTTTTTTTGTTAGAATAAGAGTACACTAAGAGAGAGATGAATTGGGTGAAAATAAAATTTTTAAACTTAAAAACACTAATAGTGAACTAAAGGAGATTGAGTTAGAAGGATACCACTAAGCTAGAAGATAAATCAAGATGCACATAGTAATTTATACTGGTTCGTTCTTAACCACTTGACCTACGCTCAGTCTTTATAAGCTCTTTAAGAGTTCAACTATACTCCAAGATTTATAAATAGGCTCTTAGCGCCACAGTATAGTAATTGATCACTCTTAATCATTTCTTTTTACTTCCTGTAAAATTACAACCCACTCAAGATTTCCACAAGCTTAAGTAATTTTCAAAGGAGTAATAAATGTTTAAGTATATTTCTCTCACAAAGTAATAAATAAACACTAAAGTACAATTGATGAGCTTAATAAAACAAAATAATAAATTCGACAGCATAATTGTTCATTCTCTTCTCTTGTTCTTTGCTCCATTGAATGCTTCGCCTATTTATAGTTGATCCTCATTAACTATCTATTAGACTTAAAGCAATGTTATCGTTGTAAAATCCGATTGAGAACATTAGTAGCTTGTAATAATTGAAGAGCATTTAATGTTTCTAACAAAAGTAGCTTGATAAATTATTTTTCCGGCTGGGGCATTTGTTCCTGTATTAAGTTTGCTCAAACTTGTCATTAGTAAACAAGAGTAGTAAGAATAGTTAAATGATGAACAAAAAATAAAGTTCAAACACATAAACTAGGCTGAGCAAGTAGCCCGTAACCTGTTAAAGCCGCCCAAACTTGGTAGAAATTTGCCCATTTAAACCTGCCCAAAAACAGCCTATAACGGGTGGGCTTACTCATTATACGGGTGGGTTATGGGTACACCCCCAGGCTGCACGTGCCGGCTTATATACACTTTTATTTTTTAAAAAAAATATGTTTTTTGTTCACAAAATAATAATGTTTCCTCCCATTGTGTGTTCCTCCCACTTGGTGAAATGGCAAACAAGTTGGGTTTTGAAACTACTAACACTAGTTCGATTCCTATGTGCTCCTCCAAGTTTACATTTTTCATTTTTTTCCAATTAATTGCCTCCTCTTTTTTTAAAAAAAAAAAATTCCTATCAAAAGGAATTTTGACAAATTATTCTGCCTTTATAGCTATGAATTTTTCTATAATTTTTTTTTGTATCCTTGATCAACCTCTATCTTTTGAGTTTGGGTGAATCTTTGATGAAGGTTTAGATGGTCTTTTGTTTTTAAGTTGTATAAGCTTGAATTTTTAATGCAGTTTTCAATTCTCAATAAAAATAATAATAATAAATAAGCGGGTTAGTTCATAACTCATGTAACCCACCCATTTATCCCTAACCAGTTTATAACGGATTTAAACGAGTTGATTACTGGTACAGGCTAGCCCGTACCCATGTAACATTAAATGGATAGGCTATGGGTTAAGTCTCGGACTACCCAACCTGCTTGTTACTCTCCTCTTATTGTAAGCCTTAGTTAGCTCAGGGATTATTATTGAATTGAAAGTATGTTTATTGATAAGAAACTCAATAATTACTAATCTTAATAATCTTCTCGATAATGTAACAGCCTGATTTTTATTTTTGATATAAAAAATTATTAAAAATAATAATATAAAAAGGAGAATTCTTAGAAAATATTATTTTTAAATAAAATAAAATAAAAAAATTATTATTAAAAAATATTATTTAAGTTAAGTTAAATTTTTAAATTAAAAAAAAAAAAAAGAACCAGCTTTCCCATTGAATTCAGTGAAAAAGCTAGAGGTTTTTTTTTTGGGCAAGACAAAGTCTTGAGTTTGCAACAAAACAGGCATTTAGAATCCTATGTCTACATAGAATCTAAAGTCAAGAATGGAACGCAGCCCACTGGTGGTTGCTACAAGACCTTGAAGTCTTCCTCCAAATGATGAACCTCCTTTGCCAGATAATCAGCGCATTTCATGGACTCTCTCGAAGCATGGTGGATCTCAACCTCCCAATCTGAATAAATCATACTTCTGATTAAATTAATTTCTGGCCCCAGGAAGTTATAGTTACCACAGTCGTTCATGATGAGATAAATTGCCTCTAGCAAGTCAAAGTACACTTTAACCTTGGGGATACCATACTGTCTGCATACCTCCAATCCTGTTAGTATCGCCCATACCTCCGCGGCTGTCGAAGGAATGTGATGAAGTTTTCTTTGGAAGCCTCCAATCCAATGACCTTGTGAATCTCTAATTAAGCCTCCACACACAGCTTGCTGTCCAATGATGACAAATCCATCTACATCAAGTCTAACATATTCTTCCTTAGGTGGTTCCCAAGTGTCATTCGTTCCAATTATGCTTCTAAAAATCTGGTGTTTGCATTTGCTACCCTCCGAGGATTCCATCATGTGGTATAAGCGAGCATGGGTGATACTTGCAACTTGAATTCTGGTTCCGTACGTGACTCCACTGCACCCATTCTTCCAAAGTAACCAACATAGGTAACAAAAGACTCTCCTCCATGGCCATCTATTGAATCCCTCCTTTGCCAGTTCCTTGCTGAAATTAAATTTTATCCACACCTGCAAATCAAAACAACCTTGACCCACACATTTCGAGCCATCTCACAATCACGTAGAATATGTAAAATACTCTTCTTTTTGGCACTCAAAAGGGCATTCGTCATTGATCTCTACTCCTTTGTGAGCTCTGAGGAAATTTGTTGGGAGTCTCTCATAGATAACTTGCCAGAAGAAGAATTTAACCTTTTTCAGAATTTGAAGTTTTTGTAGACCTTCTTCCAATGGCCAGTGATAGTTAGCTCCTACTGCAAAATTTTATAAGTTAATTTGAGATTATTAATTAAGAAGGGAAAAACGAGGGAGGAGGTCATTGAAGGAGGGAGATAGAGTTGATAGGGTGAAGAAATTTGAGGATAAGAATTAAATGTAAGGGTATTAAATATTCCCTCACAACCAAGTATTCTCCCAAGAGAAGAGAAAGAGAAAGAGAGAGTGAGGCAGAGCAAGAGAGAACGAGCAACAGGCTGAGTTGCAAGGTGCCTAGTGTTTAAAAGATAAGACAATACTTAAATACTCCCTCCGGTTTGAAATATAAGCTAATATTTGGTTGATGGGCTTGGTTTTTTTTTTTATATAAGATAATATTTCAAATTTTTCTAACCATTTAATGAGTATTTTTCAATTTTATCCCTAACATATGCATTTAATTTTTTTGGTTATTGATGGCATTAATTACAAAAAGTGACTGGTTTACAAGACATGGGAAAAGAGAAAAGTATTTTAAACAAAGTGAATAGAAGAAAGAAGCTTCAATAAGGGCATATTTGAAAAATATATATATTCCATACACATTTGTTATTTTAAACTACTTTTATTTCATTTCTTGATAAACGTAAATGAACTAACCTCAGCTTATATTTTGAACATGAGGGAGTATCATTTAAATATACAAAAATACTTATTTTTATTAAATTTTCTTTATAAATATTTTCTATATATTTAGAGCTTTATACCGATAGTATTATTATAATGTTTAGAGAAAATTTTGCAGTTTGAGTATAGAGAAAGTAGAGAGTTTTGACAATAAATAACTATAAAAATTTAAAGATACATAATTAATGAATTTTAATCAATTTATATCTGTTCATTGGTTATTTTGAGAATTTTAAATTAAGATTTTAGTTGAAAATTTTGTTATTAAAGACATATAAAATGTTTATAAGGATTAAATTTAAGTTAAATAATTTATCTAGGTTATTTAATATATTATTGAAGTTTCAATGGTAATATTAAATACGTTAAAGATATATTATTGAAATTTTTTTAGCTTGAAACTTAAATTATAAATTGAGTTTTATGAAGTTAAATAAAACTAAAATTTATTTATAATTTGAAGGAGTTGTTTGGGTTGAGGAAAAATTTTAAACGTAAAATATTTATCTATTTAAGTTTAAAATATTTAAGTTTGGGTTGAGGAGTTGTTTGGGTTGAGGAAAAAAGTTTGGGTTGAGTTTTATAATTGGGATTTTAATGTAAAATATTTAAATTTTGGGTAATAAATAAATTTATCTATTTAAGTTTAAATGTTGTATTATATGAAAAAATTTTATTCACAAATAATATTGTATCTATTATAAATAGCTAGATCTGTTAGAGTTAATATGTTTATATAATTTTAGTTTAGATGGTAGTCTTAAAATTTTGGAATACTTTTGAGTTATAACTATTAAAATACGTGTCAATTTTATAGACTCTTGCTGAGTTAAAATTTTAGAATACTTTTGATTTGGATGTAAAAATTCGTGATATCCACACACAGATATATATATATACACGTATAATCAGATTTTTATTAATCATATATGACTAATTATGTCATGTATTATAGATAATTGTTCAAAAAGGTGAAAAAAGAATAAGAAGTGAACTTGAATTTTATCGATGATAACTCTTACCGATCATCTTATCAATAAAATACGAAAGACAGGAAAACTAAAGTGGGTAAAATCTAAGTTCATAAACACTTCTACTGAAAACTTAATCCATAAGTGCCTTAAAGGAATCAAGAAAAGAGTTATTGCTAAACTTATCGATAAACTAAAAGGCTAAAACTTGTAAAGGTTACGAATTTATCAATATTCTTATCGATAAAAGCATTTATCAATAATCTTATGGATAAATATTATAAGAAAAAATTATTTCAGAATCCAAGTTAAGTAAGTTATTAAAAAACTTATCAATAAACAGGATGATCGATAATCTTATCAACAAAAGATTATTAGAAACTCAGTTTTATACTTTAATTCAAGCTGGTTATTGATAACCTTTTTTATAAACAAAATTATCAATAATCATCACTCAAAAACTATTTAATGAAAAGACTTGTTTCAAGAAATGAAACCAAATTTATCGAACAACTTATCAATAAAGAAAATTATCAATAATCTTATCAACAAGAAAGATTTAAAATGGAATTGTCTAAAAAAAAATTTAATTTTCTTTGTCATCATCAAAACTTGGATACTGGCATTTTTAATATTCTAATTTTATTTATAGTGTATCCAGTATCCTTTCATTGATACTAAGAAAGCATTTTTCTTCCCTTTTTTAAAATGTAAGTTTTGTTGTTCAAGTCTTTTTTTTCCATAGAGTAAATCCGAATATTGTCAAAATCAATTAAAAATAGTTATCTTAAAGAAGAATTTTTTTTATTATATACTACCTCCGGTCCTTAATATAAGACCCTATTTGACTTTTATTTTGATCCTAAATATAAGACCCTAATATACTTTATCTCTCATATTTATATATTTTTTTCCAAAGTAACCCTTCTAATAATAAGAGTTCTAGTCAATACACTTGATTAGCAAAGATATTTTAGGAAATACAACACCTATTTAGGGCAAATAACTAACTCAACTTACTTCCTTAATCTCCTCAAATTAGTCAATTGACTCTTATAATTAGGACCGGAGGTAGTATATTCATTTGGATTTGACGCTAAAACTTCATGTCTAAGAGGTTCCCCCCCCCCCCACTGGACTCAAAGGGGCATGGCCATACGGACTCATACGCGCTAGTTACGAGTTTGGGCTTGGGAGAAGACCGATAATGGACGGTGTGACCAGCCTTAACCCACTTGATTAGAAATAAAAATTAACATGTACAGATTTAGTTAAAGCAACTAGTCTTTAATAATATGGTAAACTAAAATTTAAATCTTCATTGAGAGAAATACTCATATTTAGCACTTGATAGTACCTCGAATATAATTACCTCTAATAGGAAGATACTTATGTCTACAACAAAAAAATTCACATGTACATTGTATTTGTTTTTTGAAGTAAGGGGGAGTGCGATTAACTGAATAGTTGCTTTCTTATCAGGAAGGAGGGAAAAAAAATTTTTAGTAAGTTAGATTTAAAAAATTAAAAAACAGAATTAAAAGTTTTTAATTATTTTTTATTATTCTTCTATCTTACAACTTCTTCCTATTAAAATTTTAAAACCTCACTTCTTTAATTTTGTAAATAAAATTTATTTTAAAAAATTTTAATTTTTTTGCTATTTTTCTCGTACTAAGCAGACCCTTGAGACTTATGACTTATGAAGACATGGACTATGAATTGATAAGCAAAAATACATCTCTAACTTTTTTAATTTCTCATAAAATTTTATTTTAATATCTCAATTTTATAATTTTTTTAAAATTTTCTAAGCCTAATGCTATTACCAAAAAAAAACTGACATTAAAATTCATAAGTATTTACAACAAATTCTTAAATACTAATATATTAAGTTAAATTTTAAAAATAACAATGATCGAGAAGAAACATCATTTGAGATTAACCATGTTAATGATGTTATGGTTAGGGGATTGAAATATAGATTTAATATATCACTAATTAGACCCGATAAGATTAGCTCTTCTGTAAGATTTTGCGGTAAATTATATCAATGTGATTTGCTATCAATACTACGAGTATATTACAAATCAGAGCTCCACTCCGTGGGAATTCGCAGGCGGTCAACCTTCTGTAGGAATTTCGGAGAACAGAAGAACATAGCATGACATGTCAATTCGAACTGAATCCTCAAAGCACCCTAGCAATTCACTGATATTCATCTAATTATCCATCAGCTCTTTGATCCTCAGCGTTTTCTGCCCTGTGAGGATTCGAGCAGAGTTCACCCAAAATTGTAAACATAGATTAAAAGCTTGCTTTGAAGAATCATGTTTTCTGTTCACTTTCTGAAGAATTTTTGCAGAACCATCTGTGTCCAAGAGTCGAAACACAAAAATTGCTCTCACGAGTCACCACACTCCAATTCCAATTCCAAATTCAAACTCACCAAAGATTAAAATCACACACACACACGGATATATGTATGCTACCGCAAGAATCTTTTACACCCTTGACAGTTTATTAAAGCAGCGAAAATTGAATCGAACTATTCACGATGGAACTTTTTCCACCAAGAAAAGCTCATCATACATTGAGCGTGATATCGCCCAAATCGAGCTGCGCAGCAATTTCTTCAAGTTGCTTATTCACACTCATGTCAATCAACTTAGATCCTGAATTCCCATACCTGATTGTGAATCCAGCCACCAAACTTGGATCAATCAAGGTCTTAATTCTCACATTTTTTGCACCTGTCAGCTTCTGAACCTGCTTCGCTATCTGAGCCAAGTGCTGCGATTCCAGCTTCACCACCGAGCTCACGATCGCGAGCTCCGTGTCCGTCAAATCGTTGTACACAAATTCGTACTCCCTCGCTATATCCTTGATCAGATCGATCCTCTTCGCGTCCACCAGAATGTTGAGGAAATTCTGAGTGTGAGGCTGCAAGCTGGAGGAAGTGGCGATTTCCTCCACGACCTTTTTCTTCTTCTCTGTCTCTATGGTAGGGTTGTTGAAAAAGGAGAATACCCCAGGATCGGCGAAGATTTCCTCGATTTTCTCGATGTCGGCAGTTGTAGAGTCGAGGGTGTTGTTGGCCTTGGCAACATCGGCGAGGGCGAGGGCGTAGCTGGCGGCGGCGCTAGAAACCATCTTAGCTCCGAGAACGCCGCCATGGGAGCGGCGGCCAGTGGCGGCGGCGGCGGCGGCGAAGTTGAGTTGGAGAGAAGAAGGAACGTTAGAGGCGGAGAACGAGAGGTTGAGGAGGGGTTTCGAGGAGACGAAGTTTCTGGGGAGTGGAGAGTAATTGGATTGGAGTGAGTTTGGGGTCTGGCGTAGAGACGCCATTGATTCGGAGCTGAGAGAGAGTGGAGTGAAGGTGACTGGTGATGGAGGCGTTTGATGAGAAGAGATGAGGTTAACGGTGGAAAGTGGCGGGTAGGCTATCGGGCTTTGAGGGCACCGCAGCCTCTTATTTTGTGAGAGATAAGATTGCCAATTTACATGGTTTTAGTTTAATTCAACGGTGGTACTCATATTTTTCTTAATATAAAATTTATTTATCTAATTTGATTAGATTTAAAAAATAATTTACCTATTTTTTAAATACTATAGTTATCTTCTTTAATATTCTCTATCCGTTTCATACTTAATTATGGTCAAGATAATATCGATAACAATAATTTAGGGAAAAAACTGATAAATATGATAAATAAATCTTCCATTTAGAATCAAAATTTAGTCAACAATTATATCATATACTCCTCCGGTCCTAATTATAAGACCCAATTGACTTATTTGAGGAGATTAAGGAAGTAAGTTAAGTTGGTTATTTATAATAAATAAGTGTTGTCATTTCTAAAATATCCTTGCTAATTAAGTATATTGGCTAAAACTATCATTATTAGAAGGATTATCTTGAAAAAAAATGCATAAATATAAGAGACAAAATAGATTTGGGTCTTATAATTAGGACCAAATAAAAAGTTAAATTGGGTCTTATAATAAGGACCGGAGGAGTATTAAGGACGGGAGGAGTATCATGCTTGATGTAAAATTTATCTCATTTTAGTACATTAATCAAAGTAAATAAATTATTTGATTGATAATGCAATGTTGTCTAGTCTCTTGTGCGTTTATTGTCAGATATCCAATGTGTTGGTTCTGCTCAAAATATAGTTTTAACTAAATAATGTGAAAGTAACTTTGATTCAAGAGTGATGTATACAAAATTTACTTATTTCCTCACTTCAAAATTATACTATCAAATACTTTTCACTTAAAAATTTTTTTTGTTACAAACACACGTATTATAAATTTGTAAAGCTAGTTGTTATGGCACAAAATTCATTTAATTAATAGTGAATGAACACTAATTAACTTAATATTGATTATGACACAACAATCCCACGCAATTCTGGGTTGGATGGGATTGATTTAATAAGAGGGCACTCATTGTGTTGGTCTCCTTTTGCCAATAATATTAAGGGCAAAGGTGAACTTAGAATCATCGTTCCTTCCGAAAAAGTGTCTTATTTCATGTCTGAGTTGCTCATCATTTGAGATGGAAATTAGGCAATCCTTGTGATGATCTTGGATCTCAATCATGGCATCCTTCACTCCCCAGTGAAATTCTATTATTGGGGCTGGGCTCAAATGAATGATGCCACTTTAGAATTTAATTAGTGGGAATCTTCATCAATGCCCACCGTGCTAAGCTCAACCATTCAACAAAGTCAAAAACATGAAGTCATGCCTTCTTAGGTATCCTTCGACTACAAGAAATTGGAAGTCAAGGGATTACTTATTTCATGGGTTAGAAATTAAGCACAGTTCTTTGCTAGTGATGTAGTTTAATAGCATGAAAGCTTCTCCATGAGTGAAAAAGTTATAGGTTCATTCTTGCTTGCGATATCATATTATTAATATTTATTTTTGGGTTAAAATGTAAATTTGTTTTGAATGTTTTCACCTAAGAACTCTGGGTATCAAAAAAAAAAACTTTTAGAACAAATTTATCCTGAAAATTTAAATTTACCTTGAAAATACATAATGTTGACCATCAACATTTTTTATGGCAAGGCCAATATTAGGATGATTTTAAACTCTCAGGGTAATTTGTTTTTAAAAAAAATTTTTAAATACCCAGCGCTCCTAAATGAAAACTTCTTAAATAAATTTACACTGTAACCCTTTGTTGTTTTAATTAAAAACACAAGCGCACAGTTGAAAGGCTGAAAGCCAACTCCATCAAAATGCAAACAAGCGGAATTCAAAAACACTCTATGAAAGCCAAAATATATGACCAGTTTACCCCTAAACCAATCTCCCTCATTGTCTCCTTCTTCGCATTAAACTATTAGTCCTCTAATTTTATATACTCCCCCGGTCCTTAATATAAGACTCATTTAACTAATATAATTAGATTAAAGAAGTTAAGTAAGTTAGTTAATTATAAAAAATGCGACACATTTTTTCTAAAACACCATAATCATCTTTCTTAATACCTCTCTCCCTCTTCTATTTGATTATGATTGAGGAAGTATCTACAGGGGTAATTTAGAGAAAATTTATAAATATGAGAAATAAGTTTTATATTTATGACTAAAACCAACTCAACAATTGGATCCTATATTAAGGACCGGAGGAGTACTTTGATTTATTAATTTTTTTTTTAAACACATCCTTTTAACTTTTTAATTTTAATGTCATTAGTCTCAAATGTGATTTTTCACAAACAGATTCATGACATTCCGCGATATGCGGCGGCCACGTTGTTCAGTTCCGTGACATTTCTCCTTTGAAAATGGTCGGAAGCCCCCCAATGGGCTTTTTCAACCCACTAATAATGCTCCACCAAGCCCACTTTTCAACTTCCTGACTTTTTTTTTTTAAAAAAAAAAAGATATCTCTGCTGCTCATGTTTTCACGCTGTTTATTTTTAAAATTCATTTAAACACCGCGAATCAAAATGGGATTGAATAAAGAAAAATCCCATATTTCTTAAACAAGGTCTAAGATTTAAGCCTAATATATGTATGTATGGATGTATGTGTATTTACGAAAAGTGAAATATTTCTTATTAAAAGTATCAAACACCGACTAATTATTGGCAGAACTTAGTAAAATATAAAAAGTTTAAGAAATAAAATTATGGTAGTTCATTAACATCGTATCTTGTTATTTATTTTTAAGGGTCAATATAATCTTTGGTCGCTCAAGTTTATCTTTATTTTGATTTTAGTTCTTCAAGTTTTAAATAATGGGATTTGGTTCTTCAAGGGTAAAATGGTCTAATTCTTTATTAAATTATAGGAACTAATATTTTAAATAAAAAGAAACTCGATGGATCATAACCTATGATTTAAAATCTGAGAGACCAAAATCAAAATAAGAATAAATTTGAGAGACCAAAAATTATATTTACTTTGTTTTTAATGATAAAATTAACTTTTTTCACAAAACATATTTCGTCCTGAGCATAGAATAACTCCTCGTCTCTTTTCCCTAAACATTGATGTTTTTATACCTCTTGTTTATATTTTTTATATGTCATCTCATTTGATAATTGAGTAATTGACACGTTTAGCTAAAGTGATTGGGTGATTCCAAATCCTAGTGGAATACAACTATTTTTTTTTAATAACTATAATACAACTATCAATTCCGATCTAAAAAAAATAAAATAATTGATTCTACCCAAAGGAAGAAAAAAAAAAAAAGATAGTTACTGATCGTGTTCATCTTTAAAGGGAAACACCAAAAATTAGGCTAATTGATAGACAGAGTAATAAATAAATCAAACTCAATAATCAAACGCAGAAACGCGTATTAAATTATGTAAAAATACATTTAATGTTGTGTGTGTGGAGGAGAAATAAAAGGTGTGGTTTAATGAAATAATGAAAGAAGGAAGTAAAGTGAAAATGAAAGAAAGAGGGAGGAAGAGGGACAAGATGAATAACTTAGGGCACAATTCGTGGGCGAGAGTGATAGTATGTATTAAAGTCTCCACTCAATTTGGATTCCAAGAAACACGAAAAGCAGAGCCTCCTTTTTCACTGATTAATTCCCAAATCTTTCCCTCTATTTCTCCCAGCATTTCCTTTCCTTTCACTTTCCCACGTCCTTTTCTCCCCTTTATCCTAATTTTCTTACCCATATATTAACTCTGATCCTTAAGAATTAGTTAATTAATTTAAATAAATGGAAAACAATTAGTTAAATTATTTATTTCTAATAAACATGTGTTGTCTTTCCTAAAATATCATTGCTAGTTATATGTATTAACTAAAATTATCATTTGACAAAAAACATTTAGCATATACAGTTACTATAACGATTATCTTTAAAAAAAATAGATAAATATGACAGATATAATAGATTAAAATTTTATATTTAAAATTAAATTGAGTATCAAACTAATTCTTATATTAAACATAAAAGTTAGTATAGACTATTCTTCTTCTACCCGTAACATTCATTCACTTCTTATTTACATTTCGTTTCTTTTCCTTCTCCACGTAAACGAGCGAAAAGTCAAATCATATCTGGAAGGTTATAATTAAATTAAAAGTTGAAGGACTAAAAGATTAATTTTTCTAAAATGTAAATATAAAATGTGTGTGAAATTGAATATATTTACAATATGCTATGAAAATTGGATTTTGAATAAATATGTTTAACAAAGCAGGCATGCAACACCGAGTTCATGCATATAATAAGTACTATAAAAGTTAAAATGTAAAATAATTGGGATAAAAATTACATGTTATTTCTAATCTAATTTATGGATAAAATTTACATGAAATGCTATTCCTAATCTAAGTTATGATTAGACTGAGAAAACTATAATAATAAAATTTTATCGGCACCTTTCTATCTAAATTAAATCTTAACTCCCGTCCAAAAAAAAAAAAAGATCTTAACTCTTAAGAGTAATATTAGAACGACTAGTTTATAATTCATTCCATTATTTTATTTGTAATAACTCTCAAACAATAATACTCTTTCGGTCCTTAATATAAGACATAATTATTAAGTTAATTTTGGTCATAAATATAAGACCTATTTATTATATTTATCAATTTTTGTATAAATTACCTCTATAGATACTCCATCAACCATAATAAAATAAGTGGGAGAGGAAAGATATTAAGAAAGATGATTATGGTATTTTTAAAAAAATATGTCATATTTTTTTATAATTAACTAACTTATTTAACTTTTTTAATCTAATCAAATTAATTAAATAGATCTTATATTAAAAACTAGAGGAGTGCTATTTGTTACCTGTGGAGTTCTCGATGGCATCCTAAGTCTTTTTAAAATCTTGTCAAGTTCTAACTAATTCCACCAAATTAATATATTTACATCTATTTTTAAAAAAAATTTGAAAATTTAATTAAAAAAAAATCTAGCTTTTTTCCTTAGATCAATAAAGATCGGCAATATATTCGTTATCAGCCGTCATATTAAATATGAAAAAATTTCTCACCTTTAAATATCCAGACCAAAATGTCACTTGAATTTATTTTTTTTTAAACTTTGACCCTCTAATCTGACTCACCCTTCTTCTTTCTTGTGATCCAACATTAAACAGGGATAAAATTAAAAGAGAGTAAATTATTATTAACTCTTTAATTTATAATTTTATCTTTGTTTATTGGAAACATGAACCAAAAAATTTGCAAGCCGCATTTTCTGGAGAAATCACCATTTCTTTGTAACACCATTCCATATTTGGCATTTCCCACTGACCAGGTGGGGCGAATCAACGGCCTTAATATTGGTGCATGTATCTCAACGTCAACGTGCCTTCCCTTCCCCAAGAAATGAAAACAAGGCCAAGGTCGTACTCCACACCCCATCTTTTACTTTAATTTTAAATATAAAATTTATAAATATAATATCTATAAAATATATATAAGACTTATTTTATAGTGTAATTTATATTATAAAATATATTTTATTTTTAAAATCGGACAGATATTATATTTAAATATGCAGGAGTATTAACACCTAAAGTCACTTTTTTCGATTTTGTAGACTTTTTTTTTTTGGCCAAAAAGGAGCTGTGATTGAGTTGCTCCCAAAAGAAATAATTTCTTCCTCCGTCTGTACACTGAAACACCATAAAAATAAATAGATTAAAAAGAAAAGCTAAAATCTACTTCTTCACCTAGCCTCCACGTTCTGAGCCACCCCGTTATGTACCACGTCAGCACCACCTTCGCCATTTCCTCCTCTAACAGCGTCACCACCACCGACACCGACGTTCTCCCCCACCCACGCGTCAACCGGCGAGCATTCCAACTTGTGTCGTAACTTCCAATCTAGCGCTTGACACCCACGCGAGCAATAGTTCACCTTCCCGCAAACGGAGCATCGCCGGAACTCGTGTGGCCGTGTCTCCGGCCGCCCACACCCAATGTGCGCGCACAGTCTCAGCTCCTCCCCTAACACCCCACGACCCGACTCGAACCAATCCCTCAGGAATCTGTTCGCCGGATGCACCTCCGGCACCGCGACGTTATACCCGTAATCACTAAGCAACGGATAAGTCCACTCCATTCGGCATGCGTTGTTCCCAAGCTGCGGGTGGAGGCGCCCCTTCAGCAGGGAGGAGCGGAGCCGGGAGGGAAATGATTTGGAAACGGAACGTAAGACGAAAGCGAGCTCACGCGCGTTAGCTTGGATGAGTAAGCGCCGTCCCTCCGCGATGTTCCGAGTGACCCCATACCCGTCTTGAAGGCAATGGCCTAGTTCGCGAAGAGCGTCGATATGGCCGAGAAGAGACGCTCGGGCACACAGAGCTACGCCGGCTTTGAGATCCTTGTCGCTTTTGGATCCACCGCTTCCGTTGAACTGTATAACCGCGAGTGAGTACAACGCCGGCGCGTGAGATCTCGTAGCCGCTTGTGCGATAAGCTTAAACCCGCTATCTCGATTTTCTAAACAGTAAAACCGGATCTGCAACAAACAAATTACAAGAAATAATTCAGTAAATCTCTTTCTCCTTCTCCGGCTGGATATGATTGATGATACACACTGACCATTCCGAGAGTATATGAAGCATGGACGTTGCCAGCACTAACACATCGCCGGAGAAACCGATGGGCATCTTCAGACCAGCTTTTGGCTTTCACCGCAAATATTTTTTCGCCGGCTCTGGATAATACCAGTCGATTCAAACCCAGTTGGTTCAGTCTCTTGCATCTGGAAAAGACGAAAATCCATTATGTTCCATTAAGCATGAAAACCCAAAACAAAAAAGTTAGAACTTTCATGAATGTTGGAACAGTGGAATTTACGTTAACAGAACAGTAATAAACTGAGAAGGAGAAGAAGCAGTGTGGCTGAGCTTTGAGAGAATGAAGAGGACGAGGTCGTCTGGTAAGGCATCGAAGAAATCATGTTTATGGAAGTGTTTAGGTGAATGTTTGAGAGGTCTTCTCATATTGGCGCATCCACGAGAAGGAGAATAAATGATTGGCTAATGGTTTCCAGGGGAGCGGAGGGAGCCGGGCAGGGCGAAACAAAGAGAAACAGGGGAGCCACCCTTATATGTAGTGAGACAACTGCAAAAGCTACTGTGCAAGGGTGGGCCCATGTTTTATAAAAAAGTTTAATAATTAATTAATTAATTAGTGACTTGTTAATGTGATTTTATTTAATTGGACAAAATTCAATTCCTTTAGTAATAATGGTTTAAAATATTAATGATCATATTTTAAAATAGTATTCTTATGATTAGAAGTTTTTGATCATATTTGCATTATTAATTGTATTTTATTCAACCTATTACTTGGTTATAGTATTAATTTCAGTATCATAAATAATAGGTCGGGAACTCATCAAAACATGTGAAGGTGAAGTGCATAACTTGCCTGAGTATAAAATATACGTAAGGGGATTAGAGCTATTTTGATTATAACAATATACATATTTTATATATGATTAACCTACTCCATATTACAATTTTTTTTTTGGGTGCTATGATTTAACAAGGTTTGAGTTACATTATTGTCTCTTCAAACTTTCTAATATTCATCTTCGTGGAAAGCTTTTCAGAGTTAGTGATTTGATTTCTTGTAACAACGTAGTTTTCTTATGTTTGAAACACCTAATCCACCCTTCATGCTTAGCCATTGCTTGCCTACTCCTTAGAGAATTAGAGATATTTTAGTATTTATTATATACTACCTCTTATCCTAACTATAAGATATTATTTGTAGTTGAGATCTTATAATTAGGACCAGAGGCAATATTTTTAATATTTATTGTATAAAAATTTATTATTCAGAAAATTGAAAAAAAAATACTTTTAAAATTTCAAAATCACAAATTAGGCATGACTACAAAAATGTGTATTCATTTGCTTTTCATATGTTGTTAATTGTTATTGAAGTGTAGCGAATAAAACTAATTTAAAATTTTAAAATTCAAATGTATATTTTTTATATTTTCCTTTTATTATTCTATTGTACACCTCATGTTTCATGATAGCTCTTTTGATGATAATTTTTTTATTATATAAAGGTTGAATTTAAGCATTTATTTAAAAAGATAAGTGTTAAACTGACCATTTAAATAGAAGATATAAAGTTCAAAATGTCCACTTAACTTAATGATTTCACGCCACTTGGATAATTATAATCTTACACTATACTTATGTATGTGTATATGTATACATATATTGTATTTCTCTTGGTGGGAGGAATTCAGCCACAAGTTATTATTTTTAATTTATTATATTCCTTCAGTCTTAAATATAAACTTTGTTTTGTAATGTAATTTATATTATAAAATGAGTTTTATACTTAGGACTGAAAGATTATTTAGCTTTTCATTTAGAAAAAGATGTCATGCTCTATCTGGTCTTTTGAAATGGTAAATCTTATCATTTTAAATTAATAAATTTACGCTAGAAGTGGAGAAAATTAATGCACTAAACTATTTAATGGGTGATTATGATTTATACTAGATGGTATATATTTACATTAAAAAGACCGATAAATATCGGTTCAGTTGATAAATATGTGACCATGCTTTAATGAATATTTTCTGAATTTTAATTAAGCATCACCCTTATTTTAAGAATCTAAAATTAACCTATAAATGAAATTTATAGTTCGGAATGTTATTTTGTGTAAAGATGGCATTAATTAGTTAATTTCATAAATTTCTATATTTTCTTTTTGCCAACCGTAAATTTCTATATTAAACCTTTTGCATCGAAAACGTATTAACATATTAGATGGTAAGGTCATAACCTTTATCAATCAATTTAATAAATATCATTTTAATATCTACATAAATTGGAGAATTAAAAATTGTACACGGCTTAATAATAATTTTTATCATTATGTGGATAATCAATTGTTTTGTGAAAATTCAAAAGGTCAATTTAAATGACAAAGAACAACATTTCACTGATGAACATAACAAGAACAAAAATCACAAGATTTAGCACAGTTGACACTTAACTAGTCAGATTTCTTAAACATATATATAGTCAGGATCTAATCCTTGGTGGTGTGCATAAAGAGGATTTTATGTACTAAAATCCTTTCAGGAAGTCTATAATACGAGAAAATTAGTCATCGGCTTACTGTTACCGACAGTGAATATCCTATGGCCAACAAAGTAAAAAATGACAAGAACAATAGTTCAATTTATATTTTTCCCATAGAATAATTTCATTGATATAACTAATATAATTGTAGATGAAAATATCCCATGAATTATATCCAAGAAATGTATTTATTATTTCTTATTAATTTAAGTTTAATATTTTGTCATTTTTTATATTAGAAAAACATTTACTATAAAATTGATTAAAAAAAAGACATATTTGTTTTTATTCCATTATCAATTGACACGTAAGAGTTTATGAGAATGATCATCAATACTCCATCAAATATTGAACCTCTCGGTGAGAACAATTGTTATTGACCTTTTAACTAACGAATTCTCAATTATCTTTTGTTGCTTTGAGTAATCAATATATCCAAAATATTATAATTGACTTTCTATATTGGCTGCGCGCAACAGAAACCAGTTATTTAAAAAGCTTGGTCAATTCCTGAGTTATCATATTTTTCACTCCAACTGGCAAATACGCTGGTCCATGTATATCTTTCTTACAATCTAAGAACTGGTTTAACTTAGCACATCAATTAATCACCCATAGTTTCCTCATTTAATTAATAGTAGTTTGCCGATTACTTAACAAGCTCAGTTGCACTGGCATCTATAATATATATATTTTTAATCATTTTTGTCAATTATAGAAACAGAAGTATGCATCGAAACGACCCTTTAGACTTTAATTAATTAGATGGATTGAATACACTGGCCGGCATATATTTATAAGTTAATTAATTGACAGTCTATAGAGGAAGTCAGATTTTGTTTTAATTAATAATCAAATATGTTATAATTGTAATAATGACAACAACATATTTTAATTCTTTGGGTGGCTAGATCTCGACAAAAAAACCAACCCCACAAAGAAGAAAATTAAAGCCAACCCCACAATATGATTGATCTTACTTTCACGGCACAACACACGCGAATAGGTTCATATATTGATTAAGCTTTGTTTTTATATAGCTAACAAGAGAAGTTTGGTATTTGGTAAAACACATGAGATGGATTTGATTGAACAAACAAGTGCATGCCCCCTAATTTGAAAGCATAATATCTCTTTATCTTTCTTACTTTCTTGTGTTCCTACGCATCGTGCAAGTTGAACAATAATGGACAAAAACACAAGCTATATATATTAATTATTGTAAGCAAAATATTTTACGAAACACAAGTTGAAGGGATCGCAGATCTACGAGATTTTACGTTAATTAGACTTACTTATATATGTATCCTTTTTTCAGCCCCTTAAAAACGCCATATGAAAATTGTATGTGCCAAGTCTTTAAGGTCTGGACAGCATTTTTCTTTAAGTTTGATTTGTCTCTACCTATTCTAATCGTCAGGTGCAAATTGAATTGATGACAGAAAGATATATAGTGAGTTTTGATGTTGTTGTGTTTAAATGGAGGGATGGGGAGGATGATCTTATAGACAACGAGGTGATGCCTTGAAGTGGTGTTCTTGAAATAGCATACCTCTTCAATTAAAAAATTATCATTATATGTTATTTCATGAATTAATTAACATAAATTCGATAACCAATTATTATTTTAAAATAACATTTTCATGAGAAATGACATCTTTCTAATATGCAGAGTTTTCTTGAAATAACGTAACGTTCTACCAAGTGATAGTTACTACACCGTTTGTTGCAACTTTTCTCAAATATTACGTTCTTTAGCAATTAATTCTTAGTTCTTAATTTATAAGAACACTGTTTTTCAACAAAATGCATCTTTTCATTTTGAAAGCAATACTCCAACATTACCTCTGCATTATATATATATATATATATATATATATATTATTTTGTGATCCTTAAGATTGGAGTTCTAGATAATCATGACATAAATATGTGTGTAAGAAGGAGGAGTTTTGCAGATCACGCTAAAACTAAGTAGGAAGAGATAATTTTTATGAGCCTCGATGGATCAAGTGGGGACATATATGGCCATAAAGAAACTTAAATTAATGTATGCATTAATTATCGTATGATTCAAATTTGGATATGAAACTTATCAGTGTGACTTTGTGTGGATAAGGACCTATCTCAAGGAGTTGGTGAAACACAAATCCTCTTCCTCTTTTCCCAGTCCCACTAGCAACATTAATTAGTTAAATAATTTCAATTAGGTAGAAAACCAGTGCTGCGTTTGCATTCTCTCATGATTTCCACATTTTTTTAATTCTAATTTTGTCACTTTCTTAATTATCAAACAACAATGGAATTAAGTAAAGCTGTGTGTATGTGTGATTTCTTTTAATTGAGAAGAAAGCTTGAGGAATTAGAGAGATGTATATATATATAATGACTTTTACTAAAACAAGAAGAAACCCACAGGGTCATCATGAAACCGGTCAGTTATTTTAATTAATTTAACCAATTAATTACTATAATTAATTACAGGGAGCTAGCTTGCATGGGTATGGCGTGATTCATATTGCTGCATGACTTACTCAAAATTCTGGAAGAGCAGATAGCCCACAAGTTTCCTATTTGATGATAAGTGATGAAGACTGTTTATTTATTTTTCATTTTAATTGTTTGGGGTGTATATATATGTATTTATAGGGAGAAAAACCTGAGAAAGCAACTGAATCATCGGAGATTATTAGATAAAAATAAGGTTATTTGACTTTGAATTTTGGGATTGGATGAATAAAAATTGCGGCACTACGGACGCGAAGAGACAAATAATTGAGGTTACAATATATTATGGGATCCATGTGAACCCTTAATTTAGGTTTCACCTGTGGAATTTTTTCTATTTTAAAATATTTTATGCATATATGATATGAGCATACTTCTATATTGTTGGTTGTGTCTGAAATATATTTTGCCCTCGTGAGGGCATTAATTAATAATTTAGGACGCTAGTGTGTTGTTTAATTTCAACATGTTTGAAAGATATTTTTAAAATTTTCATTGCCAAATTATAAGAAGAGTCACATATATATATATAATAGCATGGGCAAAAAATTGGAGAAGAAATTATTAATAATTGTATTGTATTTTCAATGGCTTTGAGAGGAGATCGATGGTTTTAATTTTTTCCACCTTCAAATAAGAAATTCTAGTTTCTGTATTTTCTCTTTGCTGCAAAAAAAAAAAGATTGTTTCTTAGTATTCACAAATATTTTTCTTCTAAAGTTTTTATTAAAATGAATAATAATTTAACCAAAATAAATATTTTTTGGCGAAGTAAATTGACTAAATATTTTCCGGGAGAACAGCTTCTTGTTTTCTAATATAAATTGTAAATTACAAACGAGATCTTATAATTAGGACTAGAGGTGGTATTTTATAATATAGCCAATAGATTATATCTTTTTTTGCAAATTAAAAAGCAGATACCGCCGACCTGAACTTAAAAGTGAGATTGAACATATAGCCTTCAACTTATTGGAGAGTTTCCGTGCCATTAAAGCCATTGGTCAATTGCCAGCAGCAGCACCAGTCAATTCCCAGATTATCAAAATCAGCTGCTAGCTCATAATATGTATCAAGACAATTTAATAATTACTACTTTTGAGGTTCTAAATATAAAACCTAATTTATAAATTATATTACAAAATCAGTCTTATATTTAAGACTTGAGGAGTAGAATATATATTAACCAGAGTTAATTAATTTTATTCTCAAATGTCCCAAAAAAAGTACGAGTATTTGTGGGATAAAGTTTTTCAATCTCGGAGACTGCGTTAATTCTTCATCAATTTGAATGGAGCTGAGTTGATATATATATATATATATATATATATAACTTTGAACTTGAAAATATAGAATATATTGAATTGGCCTCTACCATGTTTATATCACAGTAAGAAAGCTAACAGCTCCTTTGAAAATAACTGTACATATGTACACTTTCGTGTATAGAAAATGAACAATGTTGAAAGGTCACGCCCACAGAAATATTGAGAGTCACGTACGTAATTGTTGTGTGCGTGTACATATGTTTCTTTTTTTTGCCAACGTTTAATTTGTATATATGTTTTTGTCGTATATATGTCTGTAATAGCCAGGTTTGGTCATTTTTCTGCCCTAGATCTTACGTAGTTTGGGCTGTTTTGGGCGGCTTATTTTCAATATTGAGTTTTGGATAGATACTGGTAGTTGATAAATCATTAATTGGGTTTACAAGTTCATGGGACTCTTATCTTATCGTTGTTAACAGGGAAGATGAACAGTCATAACATAAATGGATAAGCTCGTGTGAGTGAGAGCATATATGGAGTGTATATTTATATTTATTTATATGTGTGTGTGTGTAACGTAGATGATGATGAGTCCTACGTAAGGTATGATTGTGGTCTGGTTGTTAAATTGCGTGTTAAGTACGCGAGTTGTCCTTAATTAGCCAGGTAGCTAGCTTCACTTTTTATTATATTTTGACAAACATCTTGGGGGGCAAGCCATATTAATTAGCATTAATTGTTATTCATGTAAGTACATTTTAATGGTCATATCATTGCAACGTGAACAATGTTTACCGACTTTCGTCTTCAACTATTATTTGTTATTATTATCGTGTGTTTGTTTAATTTGTGTGCGTACATATATATATATATATATATATATATATATTTATATATGCCATTTATATGTATATATATGTGTGTGTACCTATTATATATATATAAATATATATATATATTTTATCAACATATGTACCTACCATTGATATTATTAATTATTAAGGGCATAGCTTTCTATTAGTCGAGTTTGACCATATGATTCGCGGACGGTGTCTCATGACCCACATCTTATTCTCATGTTAGCCGAAATTCAATACTCCTCCGGTCCTAATTATAAGACCCAATTGACTTATTTGAAGAGATTAAAGAAGTAAGTTAAGTTGGTTATTTATAATAAATAAGTGTTGTCATTCCTAAAATATCCTTGCTAATTAAGTATATTGGCTAAAACTATCATTATTAGAAGGATTATCTTGGAAAAAAATGCATAAATATAAGAGATAAAATGGATTGGGTCTTATAATTAGGACCAAATAAAAAGTCAAATGGGGTCTTATAATAAGGACCGGAGGAGTATATATATTTACACTATATATATATACGTATATATAGTCTGAAAGTTTAGTTTGTATCAAAAAAAGTTCATTGAATTTTTTATCATGTTTTTAAATCTTATACTCCTCCGGTCCTTAATATAAGACCCATTTAACTAATTTGATTAAATTAAGGAAGTTAAATAAGTTGGTTAATTATAAGAAAAGTGACATTTTTCCTAAAACACCATAATCATCTTTCTTAATACTTCATCTCCCTCTTCTATTTGATTATGGTTGAGGGAGTATCCATAGGAGTAGTTTAGAGAAAATTGATAAATATGACAAATGGGTCTTATATTTAGGACCAAACCCAGCTCAACAATTGGATCCTATATTAAGGACCGGAGGAGTATTTTGATTCATAGCTAATGAAAATTTATCTCGTAAAATTAAAAACTTAAAAATTAGTCCATTGTTTTTCTTCACTTGGATTCGCTCGATCAAAGGGAATATATAAATATATATAAATAGAAGTTCTTTTTATTAAATCCAATTTTCCTTGCAATAGATCTCGTGTATCCTATTCTAGTAATCGTTATGTAATTTTGATGTCGTGAGGATTTTATTTTTATTTATTTCTTTTTTTAAAATTGCAATGATCAAATGGAGTTAATTATTATTTACATGTTTAAATGAAAAATGTGCAACCTTTAATAGAAGATGTTATAATTAATATATGAAGCCATTTAGAGGTTCATTAAGGTTATGATGACATTAACAACCAGGCCTTTCGAGTTTATAAAATATTCATATACACAGATATGTCCTTACAACACAAAGAACGAACCAATCTTTGTTAGCACGTGTGCTTCATTAAATTAAGAAAATACCAAATCCGGTTCTAATTATAAAATTTTATTTATAGTCTATAAGCAAAATTTTATAATTAAGACCAGAGATACTAAAAATCCACACCACGAAATGATTCCAAGCTTTGGATATAAAGACGTGTTTGTGAAGCATAAACAAACTAGAAGAAGCAAAAGCAAAAACAAGAAAGAATAAAATGGTGTTTGAACCTGAATTATAATTTTAAAAGTAATTTTACATATACAAAATATATATGATAACAGTTTTGTTTCGCCTTACAGAAAAATACTTTTAAAAATTACATTTAAAGATATCTAAACACCCCAAAGCTACACAAGACATATAGCACGTGGCTAGATAACATATTTAAAGTGAATAAAAGAGAGAATTATTGTGAGGTTTAGTAAAAAATTCTAATAACAAATGAGCAGCTGAAATTTAGGGAGTGTTTGGATGGAAATCAAACCATGGTTTCAGAAGTACTTTTACAGTTTATGAAATAAATATGTTGAAGAGTTTGCTTCGTTTTGCAGAAAAGTGCTTCTAAAATCATGGTTTGGATGTTGCCAAACAACCCCTTATTGTTATTTTTTATTTTGAAATCTATAATTACCGCTGAATTGTTATGAAATTTTTATGTGAATATGTTTTTTTTTTAATGATCTTATTACAATTATCCCCGACTCCCCGAATGAAATTGAAAGAAACAAAGGTTTGATTAATTGAGTTGAGAAGGCAGCCAAAAGGGGAAGGTATAGCTATGGCCGATGCAGATAGAGGCAAATGAAACGGCGGCGGCGGCGACATTTATGGCAGGACGTGTTGTTGTGTCGTGCATGTAAACAAAACATGTACGATGAAACAAGGCAACAACAACAGAAACAGATAAGAGGAAGAAGGTTGCTTGGCCAACTAAACAAGGTAGGTTTGTAGGGATTGATGAACAGCCCACCTTTCTGGATTCTGCTTTACTCCATCATTCATTACTGCCACCGTGTGTCCTGTGCGAAAGATTAAGCCGCGCCAATTGTTTGTCCCGCAATTTCCCAACAATCACCTGCCTCCATCTACTACTTGCGCTTTTTATTTAATATGAGATCGGATCAGTAATATACTCCCTCCGTTCTTTATTATAAGAGACATTTAATATTTATAGTATGTTTCTAAATATAAGAGACACTTAAAAGTTGTTTCTACTTTTTTGTGTTAATTTCCTATTTTATCCATATTTATTGTCTCCAACTAACACTCTCTCTCCTTTCCACTTCTCTTTCTTTTAAGAATTTACTATTATTCTCTCTCATGCTCTCTCTCCTTATTAATGAGGGTATTTTTGGAAAAAAAATTATACTTTTTACATATTAATTGTTCTTAACTAATTTTAACTGTTTTTTTTATTAACGTAATTCGGTTATTCGTCTCTTATAATAAAGAACGGAGGGAGTAATTTATACTATAAACTAAATTTATACATTTTTTGTCTTATTTGTAATCTTTAAATTTAATAAAGAGTATGATTTATTTTATAAACCTTAATTTTCAGTTTGTCTTAATATTAAATATTTTTTTAATGTTGCTCTTGATTATTTTTTTACCACATTTTCCCATACATTCTCTTTTATTTTTTTTATTTGTTGTAAGGATATATTTGTAAATGAAATTATACTTCTAACATGTTTGTTGTTTTTAACTCAGTTCTTACACTTTGAGTGAATTAATTATTTAAAATTTATAATAAAAACTGGAATGAGTATTAAGGACCAGAGATACATATATAAAAGATAGGAAAAATTTATCTTTCGGTTCTTATAGTTTTAACCCGTTTGTAGCTCTTATAACTCACTTCTTATGTTTTGATTTGGTGCAACTTGATCCTTATAATTTTAACTCGTGTCTAACTTAGTCTTTGAAATTTGATTTGTTGTAATTCGATCTTTATAGTTTTACCTATTTTACAATTTAGTCTTTGTGTTTTTGAAAAATAAAATTATATATTTAATAAAAGGAGGGACTAAATTATAAAATGGTTAAAAATATAGAAATCGGTTGCAGCGAGTCAAATCTTAGGGATTAACCAAGTCAAAAACTATAGGGATTGAGTTGAATCGAGTCAAAATACAAGAACTAAATTACAAATGAGTTTAAAATATAAAGACAGAAAGATTAATTATCTCTAAGAGGTATATAAAACTTAACTCAATTGCTCATATTCATTGCATCAAATTCATACCCAAATTTATAAGTGTATATGCGCATTTTAATAACTAACAACATATAACAAAATACCAACTTTACATATTAAAATTTATAGATTATAATTTATATTTTACGAATTGGTATAAAAATTTATAAGTGTTCATACGTGAATTTATAAAAGCCGCCTACACGTATTATAAAAACTAACAAGAGTAAAATAATAAATGTGATTAGAGAATTTACCCTAATGAATATAAAAAAAAAATTCACCCAAATTTTGTTAACATATGGACAAAACTTAAGGTTGGTTTACTTATATAATTAAGTTGAATTCTCCAATCAACTTTTGTCGTATGTAATTTTTATTATTCCTCTAGTCCTAAATATAAGTTTCTTTTATAATAATAAAAGGGATCTTATATTTAGGATGGGGGAGTATTAATGAAGGTCCAACGGTAGAATTTTGAAATTTATCATCATGATTTTTTATTATTTAGAAAAGTCCAAGTGACAAAATTTAATTGAAAAATTACACCTAATAAATATAAGCAAATCAACCTAACCTCCATTGCATATTGAAGTTTCCTTCATTACCTTTTTGTTTTCTTTCGGAGTGAAAAAAAATTACACCATTCATCTTGGTAGAACGGTATTTAATCCTTAGATGAGATTTAAGTATACGTGAATAAATTTTTTTTTGAGAGAGCTATTCGTTTTTGGTAACTGACAGTATTTAATTATATACGCTTAACAAGTACAAGAAAAATACTGACACAGTGGATTTGGTTACGGACAGCCAGCCGTTTTGGCAAATCAAGCTTTTTGTCTCTTTAGTTACTGTTTGTTATGAGAAAAATAGAAGAGAAGAGACAGAAAAGAAAATTTTAATGAGTTATATTTAAAAAATTAAAAAAGTGATGTTTTGAAATTTTAATAAAAAGAACGAGTGATAAAAAAAGTAATAAAAATTAATTTAAAACTTTTAATCTCACATTTTTAATTTTTAAAATTAAGCTTATTAAAATATTCTCTCTTCTCTTCTTATTTTTCTTCGTATCAACCGGACCTTAAATTAAAAAAAAAATAATTTCCCCCTACACTTTAATATTTATACGTACATATTTTTTTTTTGAAAAAAAAAAGGGCAAACCCGGGTCAACCACCAAACTTGTCTTTTTCAATTCTATATTTTGCTAAAAACGGCAACATCTTTATTTTTCAAAAGGGAAAAGTAGGTTGGCCCAACCTAATATTAAATTCACAAACTGAGTTAGATAAGACTCTAGACTTCAATCGCGATAAACTTGATGGTTAAAATAAATTTTTCACACCATATAATGTTAAATGTTTGTCTCAATATATTCTCTTATATTTATATTTATATTTTTTTCACTCTCGAACTAACTTGCATCTCCTGTATTCCTAGTTAGCGGCCATTTTTATCCACATAGATAGTTGATAAATCTCAATCCAGCCAATTAATTAAGAAAAGTACTACCTCCGATCCTTAATATAAGATCCCGTTTGACTTTTTATTTGGTCTTAATTATAAGATCTCAATCTATTTTTTCTCTCATATTTATGTATTTTTTTCTAAGATAGTCCTTCTAATAATGATAGTTCTAAATAATACACTTAATTAGCAAAGATATTTTAGGAATGACAAAACTTATTTATTACAAATAACTAACTTAACTTACTTCTTTAATCTCCTCAAATAAGTTAACTGGGTCTTATAATTAGGATCGGAGGTATTAGTGCGCAGGATAAGAATTTTTTTTAAAAATTAAATAATAATAAAGAAAAAAAAAATGAACACATCAAATCAAAACATTAAATAAACGCATAATAATAGTGATGGGACCGATCGAAACTTTTAAAGTGTGTTTGGAAGGCCTTCGTGTGAAGCACACTCACCCGATCATATCGTAAACCGTCCAAAGGGATAATGGAAATTTCTCATAGAAAAAGAAATAAATGTCATTTTTAAGATGACGAGGAAATGAAATAATGTCACTTCCGTATTATAGAATCAAAAGCATACTGATATTAATATTGAAAATGATATTTAATCGTGTGACCTTTCGCCCGATTTAAGTGCTACATTATAAAAATGGAAAACAACAACCAACAACAATTGTTTCGTTTATCCAATTATACATGGTCCTCCTCAAACTGGGTCCCCAATAATAATATATATATTTTTTCCAATGTTAAATCTAAGTGTTCGATAATTAATTTTTATGTGTATATATTAAAAAATAGTTAAATTAATTATTTTTAAAAAAATGTGTGTTGGTTTTATTAAAATAGTCGTTTTAACTATTTGAATTGGAAACTAGTTTCTCAATTAAAAATTAACATCTTATGTTTAGGACCAAATGGGGTTTTTATACTAATTTTTACTTTTAAGATTGGAGGGGGTGATGAATTTAACTAAAAATATTAGTGAAATGAAGCTGGATTGGATGACTCTGTATATTCGTCAAAATTTACTTTTTTAAATTTGTACTGTTACTAATTATAATATTTCTTGTAGTACTATTTGCCTAAGGAACAAAATTACTTGCATACCCGAGATTTGAGTCTTCAATTCTGCACAGTGCACCAGAATTGAAAAATGAGGCACACATTGTATTATTATTCATTAGTGAGATTATCATATTAATTGTGGGATTTAAACTCGGATATGATGTGGATCATATATTTACCAACTAATTATATGGTTAAGGTGTAATTTTTATCCTGATTTTATTTTGAAAGTACAATTTTACCCATGATCTTTTAGTGGTGCAATTTTGCTCATGACCTTATTTTTCAAGTGTAATTTTGTTCTTCATCTTTTTTTAGAGTGTAATTTTGCCCATCATCCTGAGGTGAAATTTGGACTCTTAGGGTCAAAACTATACCCAAAAAAAAAAATCAGGGTCAAAATTATACAAAAGAAAGAGATCAGGGTCAAAATTGGACTATTAAAAAGATGAGAGACAAAATTGTATTTGAAAAATAAGATTAAAGTCAAAATTTCACCTTAACCCTTATTTAATATAAGAGTTAGTTTAATATTTAATTTGATCCTAAATATAAAATTTGAATTCACTTTATCTATAATATCTATCTATTTCGCTCTCAAGTAAACTCTATAGTAGTTGTATATGTTAAGAAGTTACTATCAATGAGTAATTTAAATACGCATAATTAATAAAGATATTTTACGAACTTAACTTGTTTTTTAATTCTCTTAAATTAATTAAAAAGATTTTATATTAAGAAGCAGTACAATAAAAGGGAAAAAAAAAAAGAAGGGCTGAAATTGAAGCGTTGATTTTTCTTTTTTTTCTTTTTAAATTGGGACAACTTGAAATGAAAAGGAGGTAGCGTAGAGAGTGTTGGGAGGAAAAGAAAAAAGGACGAATGGGGGACAGATGACGTTGGAAGGGTGAGGGCTATTGTCTGCTCTATAATTCCAATTCAATTTATATATCTCTTGCGCATTGGTGTTCCCTCCATCACTGATGTGGCCTCCATTATTTTATTCTTATATCATTACACTCATACTTGTCGGCTGCAAATTTCTGTCTCATATCTATCCTTTTGATTCTATATGATATATCTTTGTTTATCTATTAGAGAAAATTATTCTTCAGGGTCATATAAGTAATTTAATCATTCAAAAGACCTCCCATAAATGATAAGTTCTGATATGAAAAATAATAACAGTTTCATGCTATTCTTCACTTGTTAATCAATTTAATCATTAAAAAGTCCTAACAAATAAGCAACATAATTATACTACCTCCAGTCCTAATTATAAGAGCTAGCTGACTAATTTGAGGGGATTAAAGAAGTAAGTTGAGTTAGTTATTTGTCCTAAATAAGCCTTATCTTTCCTAAAATATCCTTGCTAATTAAATGTATTAACTAGAACTATAATTATTAGAATGACTATCTTGGAAAAAAATTGAGTAAATATGAGAGACAAAATGGATTGAGATCTTATATTTAAGATCAAAATAAAAGTCAAACAGGATCTTATATTAAGGACCGAAGATAATATGTTCTAGCTTATTATTGAATATATTAAATGGAAAATTGAATAGGATTTGCCTACCACATTTGATGGTCCCTATTATAAGGTGCTGATTTTTGTGGGATTACATGTTTTTCTTTTCTCTGAATCAGCTCTGAACCACTCGCACTGCCTTCAACTTTGGTGTCTTGGCGTTGCGTGTGCACACTGCTTTTCTCTTCTTTCTTTATAACTTGTTGAACTTTCAGGAGGGTGTGTGATTGCAGAAACTTCTGGAACCCCAGTTTTTACGCCACAATTATGCATGACCACATATTTAGCCACGAATTTTAAAGTTTCTTACACAAGATTATTACAGAAGAGAAGACTATTTTTTGAGATTGCGTATGTTACTGTCACAGATATTTTGTTGATCCGCAAATCAAATCCTATTTGGTCAGCATAGCTTGTGGCACATAAACGGCTTCTGCCAAACGCCTAAAGTTGTCGTCGTGCCTTGTTTGTTGTACGCTACGATTGTTGCGCAAGTAACCTTGAAAGTTGGATCAAATTTTGTCATGTTTTTCCTACCCTTGCTTTCCAAATTTTTCTCTCTCAGCAGTATATAATATTTTTCTGATTCTTAATATAAAATCTATTTAATTACTTAGATTAGATTAAAAAGTTAGGTAAGTTAGTTAATTATAAAAAATATGACATGTTTTTTCTAAAACACTATAATTATCTTTCTTAAGGGGTGTTTAGATGGAAACCAAATCATGATTTCAAAAGTGCTTTTACAGTTTACGAAGTAAATATGTAGAGAAATTTATCTCGTTTTACGAAAAAATACTTTTTAAAAGTGTTTTTGAGGGTTGCCAAACACTCTCTTAATATCCTTACTCCCTCACTTACTTGATTATCATTGAGGGGGTATCCATAGAGGAAATTTAAAAAAAAATTGATAACTATGAAAAATATGTCTTATATTTAGAATCAAAATTAACTTAATAATTAGGTCATATATTAAGAATCGAAAGAGTATATTAATTCCTGAAATCCACACTTTCTTATATACTTTGTAGTTTTCTGTTTTCCTCAATTAGATTTCTTATATTCTTTGAAATTTGTAACCAACAGGGAAAACAACCAAGTATTTCAACCTGATTGGACTTTTATTCAGCCGTTCTCCTTACTTCGCGGGACACATCAAAGTGATTCGATTTTGATTTGATTTGATAAGTGAGGAGAGTTTCATCACAAGGTTCTACTTCGCTCCATTGGATCAAAGTTTATTTCTTGCTTTTGACAATGCACAAGATAATAATTTAGATTTTTTTTAGGAAATAAAAAACTTCTTCCCATTATTAAAATAACAGAACCATATAAAGCTACGCTATATTCATTGCTCATAATACAATTCTGTATTAAGATACGCTACAGGTGATAATGTGCTCCAAGAGTTTGGTAAAAACCAGTCGTTAATTGTCATGTAAATTGGTCTTGCAACGGTTGAGAGAGATATACTCAAATCACAAAGGATAAGATAATGAGAAAATAATAAATGGCTCGATTAGGAGACAATTTAAGATTTGAGTTACGGAGTCAAGCGAATTAAACACGCTATTTGCAATTCAGACAGATACAATGAAAAGAATCAAGGAAAATCTTGCACGCAGCCAGGTCTCTCTCCGGCTACAGTTGCCAGATTAAGACTTTGAATGCACTCAAATACATTCACTCTGTACGCTTAACAAAAATCTGCCTCGCCAACCTGTGATTGGAAAAATCTTATGCCCTTATCACAAGGTTGTAGAATTTTATAACATAGAGCAGTCATCATCTTGGAATCAGTTTTCAAGACAATGATGGTAGACAAGTCACATGTGTAGAGTCAAAGTTCAAACAGAAGACTTGGGCATCAAAATCTAGCGTTCCTCGAACTTGATATGGATTTCATTCATCTGTGGTTGATGTTTCCTGACCTGCAAAGGATATGCTCACGACACCGCTTTATTTATAGCTCTCGTAAATATTGGCCAGTTACATGAAATTCGCACAAGGAATTAAATAAAGAAAAAGAAGGCAGTTGCGTTTATTTTAGGAAGGTAATAATCTTCAGGGTCAATTGAACTGAGCAAAGCCATTTTACAGAATTCTGATGGAAATTTGGAAGCTTACTTTTACCCCAGCCAATGAAAGTAGCTTGTGTGAGGCAACATATGCGGCATCTGAATTTTCGAATCTCTTCTCCACGAAATAAATAACTTCAGAAACTCCCGACTGTGAGAAAGAATTCAGGCGTATTATGCACGACAGAATAGTTGGAAGGAAAAAAATATACAATCAGTCAGAGATCAATGAGAAATTAATTCTGCCACGAAACTATTAAAATTGGCCTCTGATCATCTTTAAATCTCCTCCGCTATGTTAAAGCGAAAGATTATTCGAAGTGGCTACCAATCACAATAGGATATAATTTTACATTTCAGCTCATGCAATGCATTATTAGGTTGATCGCATGAGTAAAGAGCTTGTACCTCACACTCACACTGGCATCCAACTTGTTCACTCCACTCTTTCCCATAAATTACATTCTCCAGTACGATTGATCAAAGACAAAAATTGGATTTTGCACTGGGTCAAGTTGACCCCATCATGCTATACAGGTCTGAGGAGATAGAATTAGCAAAAGGAGGAGATTTATCGCAATTTACTAGCAAACAAATGCAGGGGGAACAAGTGCTATTGCTGCATTCAAATGAACTCAGATTTTTTCTTTTTTGAAAAGAAAAATCAGCAAGAGTTCCTTTTGCACCATACAGAACAAGGCTACCAACCTGGATTATGATCTTAGCACATTCATTGCAAGGAAACATGGTCACATACAGGCGCTGCAAGGATTAAACAAGAATAACTAAAGTGTGAATTCCCTAAGCAGCAGGTGGTAACAGATCCAGAGTAATGCAAATGAATAAATTTCCTTAAGTACTAATCAGTGTAAGCATTTCCAGGCTCAGTGCACTGTGTGTGTGTATGTGTAAATGGCTCAGTCCAAGCAGAGGCTAACAGATGAAAATAGCAAAGGAAACAGAAGATCAAATGAGACATAAAAGACAAAGAAACTGAATCCAGTGGAGCGCACCTGTCCCGCAGCAGAGGCATGATTTGTGTTAAGGATAGCATTTACTTCTGCATGACAAACATAACTACAATGGAGATATCTAAATTTGGTGAGATTCGATGAGCAGTATGAAGACATGTAAATACATAGCCATTAAAATAGAACAAGAAAATTATAAACTGAATATAACGTGATGGTGGTGGCAATGACAAAACTGAACCACATGCAGGATTCAAGACAGAATGCACCCTATTCTGAACCATGTATGTTTAAGCAGACTTTTGCGTACAAAGAAGGTTACAATCAGAGTAATAATTTGAAAGCAAAAGACTTACGGGTACTTTGTCTCCAGAGGATTCCCGGTCCTGGATTTCTGAAACAGAGAGATTATTTAAGTCTTATTTTCTTAAAAATTTAGCAACTTTTCTGTTCACTCTTTTTGGTTTATGCCAACCAACCTTTGCCCAAGGCAGCTTGTCATCTGAACAACCTCTTGGAAATCCATTATAGCCAATGCCTGACACAAAGATAGCAAAGTAGGCCTCTTGCATTAATAAGTTACTGAGTATTTGACATCTAACATCACAACATTTATTAAAACTGATTCATTAGCAGAAGTATGTTTGGTTACGGAAATGTAGAGTACATGCTAGATAGCAATACTCTTTCCTGCAACTCACTCAAGGTCTACTTAGAAATCAAAGTAATGGCGGAGATTTAGCGCACACATTAGATTTTGTGAGCTATAGTTCAATGAAACATCTTTGGTCCTCAATCCTGATTTTCAGACTTGTTGAAAAAATGAACCACTTTTCCTCACTACAATTACTCTAATCTGTCGGGAACAAGTCATAGACTCTTAAGTATTTGATAGCTGAACTGAATGAACTTACCAAGAATTATACCATCTTGACTCACCAAGCATGCCCCCACCTACAAGATCATTACATAGGCAAGCTCCATCAGTTTTAACCCGCCAAATAAATTTGAATATTTATGCCGTCTAACTGCATTGGCCGCATAAATTACTCTGGAATTAAAGAATATCGTTTAGCTAACCCCAAAAGATATGAAATATGACCTGCCTGTTAGGATCTTTGGATCTTTCAGCCGACAAAAAAGCAATTGCCATGAAATAATCATCCCAGGACAAATATCTGCTATCAACAACCGATCAAAAAATATAATTCACCTTCTAACACGAAAAGGGATCCCAGTTCAAAAGCACTAACAAGACTACAAGAATTTCAATATGTGAGAACCGCCAAACCCTACTAGCCAAAGGAACACAAATACAAACCATTTACAACACTAGGGAAAAATGCAAGTTCAGAACAGCTTATAAGGCCACCATAACTTAAATAAGAGCAAGCTCTCAAACCCTACATGGAAAAGCAACGGAATTACTGACTCTTTTCGTTTGGAGGGATCGAAAGGGTCTCGTGAAGAGCGGTTCTTCAAAACTGTTCCGTTTTGCGAAGAGTTGAATTTGGATTGATGATGTTTTGGAAAGAAGAAGAAGCGGAAGGCAATTGCGGATGCCAAAGCCCCGAAAACGGCCGCGGAGGAGAGTACAGCAACCTCGCGAGAGTTCATGGAGTTCAACTATAACCTCAATGGATCGAAACCAAGACGTTTTCTGGGAAAGCTCTCAGATTGAAATTATGACACATACAAGAGTATCTATTAACACTGAGAATTAACGATGAAGAAAAATTATCTGAACGCGGGAAAATCAGAAACGAACAAGGGAAGAGCGCGGGAGAAGTTCACTCAACGACTCAGCATAGACGCGAGTCGCGAGCACGTGGAATCATTTCTTTAAAATTAATTTTGTTTTATAATTGGCTTTCTTTAATTTTAACAGAATATTGATTATTTTGTACTCTTTTTTTTTTTTAACCAGAAGATTGTTTTTGTATTCTTTTATCTTTTTATTGATGAAAATAATGGTAGGCAGAATTCAAGCACAGTGATGTTATAATATTTTAACATGACCCGACAAAAAAATTATGAAGTCATTTTAGTTCCAGAATAATAGCTTTTTTAAAATATGCATATATGACCTTGAACTTGAAGGATAATTAATTAGAGACAAAAGTCGTTTCTTATTTCATATGGATTATTTATTACCAGGGCATATGATATCTTTTTTATTTTGTACATTTCATGTAATGCGTCAAAAAGTTGTCTATGTCAATAAATTACAAGTGAGCATTTACCATTGAAGCATGGATATTTAGCTAAATAATAACGATGATGATTGGTGATTGCCATTGGACTTTTGGGGCTCCAGTGAACGAGGCAAGTGGCCCTGAACAAGGCCCAAAATTTAGTGGGCTTGAAAGAAACTAAGGGACAGTATAGTAGTTTTTTGTTCTCTGAGGATCCATGGACTCTTGGTCATTTTGTGAGTCGTGACCAAAACTAAAAATTTGCGTAATTTATATACATGTTTAGAATTTGTAATGCATTTTTTTTTTCATATAATAGAATTTTGATATGTTTAGTAAATCGTATTTTTTTTATTAGTGTCCTTGTTTCCTTAGAACATTTATGCCATGTTAAATGTGAAAAAAAAAAGAGAAGAAATAAAAAATTACTTAAAACGTCTAAAAACATATTTAAAAAATAGAGGCAGGGAGAATTTATCAAGGAAAAAAAAAAACCGGTGAACCGGTCTGCAGTCCGGTCTGGTTCAGTAGCTGGGCCGGGGGCCAATTGAACCGGTCATAACCGGTATAAAACCGGATAATCCCAGTTGGCTGGGTTACCCGGTTCCTTTTTTTTTTTTTTTCGGTCTACCAAAACCATTTGATGCGTAACTGAATATCATTCCTCATTCCTCTGGCTCGCGTAGCAGCTCGCCTCCCTCCCTAAAATCAAAATTGCCTCCTCCCAAATCCCTGCTCCCTAGCGTCATGATGGCACGACGGTCTCTAGCAGAGCTCCTTGTTCGGCAGAGCTCCAAAATCGCAGTCATCGCAAGTCTGATCTCCGGTCTCCCTCAACCTCATCGCAAGTATGATCTTCGGTCTCCCTCACTATAGCTGCAGTTTTCTTCGCTGTCGGAGGTCGCCGGTCTTCATGTGACGTCGTCCTGGTCAAAGCAGAGGTTGTCGTTCTCGGTTCTTCAATCAGATTTGCAGGTCGTAGGTCGCGGCAGCAGCTTGTCACTCCCCATCGTCATTTCTTCTTTACGGTGGTAGAACCATTGTCGCAGCCCGAGATTCTTCCTTCTCCTTCTACCTGTTTTTAGTTTTTGTGGTCTTGTTGTTTGGTTTGTTATTTTCTTTCAATTCGATGTGCTCTGTTTTTCCTTTCTTGGTCCTGCTTCCGTGTTTTAGGCTTCCGGCTATGAGTGATATGAAATCTAATTATCTGAATTGATCTTTGAGGTTGAAGAAGTGAAATTAAAACATTCGGTGTATGGGCTGTGGGCATTTGAAATTTGTGTGTTTGTTTTTTTTCAATTTTTTAAATCTAGACCAATGAATAAACGTCCATATGAATGAAATCTAAAAGTAGAATAGTCAAATAGATATTAGGATTATTCTATTTTAATGTTACCAATTAAATTGTATTATTTTTTTATGACTGGTCCGACCATGGTTTGACCTCCGATCCGATCATGGTCTGACCTCCGATCCGACTAATGACCCTTGACTCATTGTCTCGACCGGTTTAGTCACCGGTCTGGTTTTTTGTTCCTTGGAATTTACATTATCGATGAGCTGTGAAGAATGCAACTTTGTATCAAATTTTTAATTCATAATGAATATATTAAAGATTAATGAGAAACATGAAAATGACATTTGGATATAATTTTAAAATAGGAACTTCAAGCAGTAGTAGTCCAAGGATGCCAAGCATTTTGCTTATTACTTTTCTAAGCGGGGTCGTGAGTTTGAAATCTGAACTCTAAAGAGTACAATGAGTAAGTGAGTTATGATAAAAATAATACTTTTCTGATCATTAATATAAGATCTAATTAACTAATTTGAGCAAATTAATGATGCTCGTTAAATTAGTTAATATAATATATTTTTTCTAAAATACTTTAAGCATTTTTCTTAGTCCTTTCCATTTATCTTCAACTAATTATTGTTGGGGAATATCAATAGAGTTAATTTGAAAAAAAATTAATAAACATGTGAAATAGGTTTTATTTATAGAACCAATATTAACTCCTTAATTAGTTTCTATATTAAGGACGAGGGGAGTATTGCTTCCGTTTTAACTATAAAAGTTAATTTATACTACGTCCGGTCCTAATTATAAGAGCTAGTTAACTAATTTGAGGAGATTAAGGAAAGAAATTAAGTTAGTTATTTGTAATAAATAGATGTTGTCTTTCCTAAAATATCCTTACTAATCAAGTATATTAATTAGAACTATCATTGTTAGAAGGATTGTTTTGAAAAAAAATACATAAATATAAAAGACAAAGGGGATTATGGTTTTATATTTAGAACCAAAATAAAAGTAAAATAAGATCTTATATTAAGGACCGGAAGTAGTAATGTAATTTACACTATAAACTAATTCTTATATTTAGGAATGGAGGTGTACACATTAATAATTTTAGAATAGGAATAAGAAAAAATAATTTGAAGAAGATGTACGCATTATTGCATGTTCTACAAAACAATGATGAGGTTTAGGAGGGATATCAGAGATTGAGTAATGGAGAGGGCACTTAAGTACAATCATCCATTCATTTACCATCATGCTCTCCAACTAAGCCACCTCCCGGGTCCCTTCCTTTTTAGCTCCATTTCGCCTCTTGTTCATATATACACACACCCACATCAAATCTAAATAGTCTATGTCATTATCATTATCACATTTTGGATCATGAGATATATAATTGAGAGTGGTGACGACTTTTAGGACCCATAAACCTAAAAGTATATGCTTATCCCTTTTGCATGTGATGCTTAGGCTCGAAATGAAAAACGAATCAATAAGAATCACAAATACAGATATGTGTGTGTGTTTGTGTGTGTAAATATAAAAGCAAGCAAGCATGGATGAAATTGGGATGAAGTGGAAAATGGGGCGAAGTTCAAAAGAGCAGTGATGAAGGGGGAAGAAAGGGGGAGGGTGGGAGGAATCGGGTATTTGTCATTTCTGTGGTGATTGATTGATAAGTGACAATGAGATCATCATATAATCATAAACATATTTAGTTTTTAATGATTGTGTCTTGGAAAATAGTTGCCACCTCCCACCCTACATTCCCTTCTCATTCTCTTATATGGGGGGCACCCGCTCTTCGCCACCCTCCCTCCCTCTCTATATCTTACCATTCATTTGCATAATCCAAATGACTCGGCGCCTCCTTTCAAACATTCATGTCTTCATTCTATTTAGTACTTTTCGGGTACTTAATATAATATTTATTTAACTAATTTGATTAGATTACGAAAGTTAGTAAGTTAGTTAATTATAAGAAATATGACATGTTTTTCTTAAAACACCATAATCATCTTCTTTAATATCTTTCCTCTCTCTCTTACTTGATTATACTTGAAGGAGTATTAATAGGGGTAATTTAGAAAAAATTGATAAATATAAGAAATATGTCTTATATTTAGAACTAAAATTAACTCAATAATTATGTATTATATTAAGGACCGGAGGAGCATATTTTTAAAGCTTCAATCTAATAGTTTTCCTTTCCAATTTTTTTTTAATCATGAGAAGATTAATAACTCCGTACCATTCTAATATTATTTATAAGTTGCTTTCGACATCATTTCTATCACAAACTTTAATAAATATTCAATTTTACCTCTATATAATAAATACCTCTTTTTTTTTAAAAAATAGTTTACACAATAATAATAAATAAAGGGTAAAATTATATATCTATATAAAAATATTGATGAGGTGACTTGTAAATAAGACTAAAAACATTTTCTCTGACTTATAAATAAAATTAGAAGAATAAAGAACATATACCAACATTTAACGAGGAATCAAACAGTTCTCTCTTTTAGTCTTATAAATAAAACTAGAGTGGCATGGATTAAGAAATTTAGTTAAAATTAGTTAATATGTTTAAAATTCAGTACAAAAACTAGTTGTAGGGCAAAATTAATGATTTGGTAAGTTGAACTCTCTCACACACGCCAAGGGTTAGGGGAAGTAATTTTATAAAAAGAAGTGGAAGAATTATTATATGTTAGTGTTTTGCAATCAAATTGCAATTATGGAAGTGAATCTTTTTGAGACCGTGTGCCATCATGTTGGTCTTTTTTGATTTTGCTCCTTTGCTTCGGACCGACTGATCCCTTTTCCCCCACCTAACTAAGCCCACTGCCTCCCAACCAAACAATTCCCCCATCCATACTTCCTTCCCTTGCCTCCATCATCTTTCTATTTACTTTCTACCAATATTATCAACATAAAATATAACATTCAAAATATTGTCTATAAATAATAATAAAAAAAGTAATTCAGATTACTCTCCATACAGTGTATAAAATATACACACTTTATTAATAAAACATAAAAAACAGTTACGTATATATGCATATGAAACCGCGTTTATTAAGTATATATTTATAATTTATTAATCAATATCAATACAAATTATAAAATTCAAAATATTATCCATTACAAGTCAAGAATGTAATTGCTCCACCCTAAAATCCACATAATGTATATAACTATACATAATTTATTCACAAAAACATGCACACAAATAATTGCATGTATGGAATATATGACCTATTTAATTCATTTGATTAGATTAAGAGAATTACGTAAGTTAGTTAATTATAAGAAATATGACATATTTTTTTTCAAAATACCATTATCATCTTTCTTAATATTCTCCTTTTCTCTTCTTCTTAATTATGATTGAGAGGATATGGATAAAGATAATTTAAAAAAACTGATAAATATAAAAAATAGATTTTATATTTAAGATCAAGATAAATTTAACAATTAAGTTTTATATTGAGGATCGAAGAAGTACATAACTAACCAGCACTAGGGAGAGGCCAAGAGTTTTAGACCTTCGTAACGTAAACGTAACTTAAAAAACAAATAAGATAAATTTTTATATTTAATTTAAATGGTGCAGATTGAGATAGATACGAACCATACACATCCCCACATATTCCAAAGAATGAGCACTAATTGGGAGGGCTGACCCCATATGAGGACACACAAAAATCACCCAATACATATATAACGCGATCCGTTATTTTCCCTCTCCTTCCCTCATTCCCTTTAACGGGATTTCCCACCTGCAATACCATTCGCCGAGCGCGAACAGGGGTATAACGGTAACTTCGACGATGCCTGCCCTGTTTATATATGCTTACGGGGCCTTGATCCACGACTCGCCCATCCATCTACAGAACGCAAACACGTTCCTTTTCTCACGTTCTCTGTTTTTCAAATGGAGGAGTCTGGCCACAAGGAGCTTCAGCTTCTGCCTTCATCTCTCATGCCCATGTCTGATTCTCCTTTCTTGCACTTCCGATCACCAGTGTCGACGTCGTCCTCCTCTTCCACCGAAGGGACGCCCTCACTGGACTTGCAGTTATCGATCAGCCTGAGGCCGATACAACCGCCTCCGGATTGCGAGTACAAGGGCGACGGCTGCGGCGGAGACGAGGGCGGTGGCGGTCTGAGCGTGGAGGCATTGAAGTGGCAATCGGCGGAGCAGATTAGGCTGGCGGCGATGGAGAAGGCGTACGCGGAGAGAGTGCGAGAGCTGACGAGGAGGGAGATGGAGATGGCGCAGTCGGAGTTCGCACGTGCGAGGCACGTGTGGGAGAGAGCGCGGGCTGAGGTGGAGAGAGCGGAGAGAATGAAAGAGAGAGCCACCGTTAGGCACATTGGCTCGGCCTGCATGGAGATCACTTGCCAATCTTGCAGGCAAAGGTTCAGGCCTTGAAATTTACTCTTTTCTCGCTTCAACCTCCCTTCACAATTTCTTCTCATCAATTAAGCACTGCTTCATTTCAATTACATACAACTGAATCTTCAAATTTTCCTTGCTTTTGATTTCTCTTCAAAAAAAACCTCATGCAATATTTATTAATTAATAAACAGAGCTCTGAGCTAAGAACAAGGGGGAAAAAAGTTACTACTCTTGTGATTGCACAAAAATGCCTTCTAAAAATACTTTTTAGCAAAACGAAACAAACTTCTTCACGTATTTACTTCGTATACTATAAAAGTACTTTTCAAATCATGATTTGGTTTCTATCCAAATACCTTTTTAATATGAAAATCAGAGACTCCAGTCCATAATCTTGCGGCCAAGAAGAAACTATGACGTTGTTTTTATGGATCATATATATAAAATAGAGAAATCAGCAACACCGTGAACAAGCGGCCATTTTTCTCATGCTTATCTGGAAGAGCTTCATTTTTCAACTACTTTAGATTCCATAGGACAGATAACTCAGCACAGACGAGTGTCAAAAAAGTGGCCATTGATCTTCAATGAAGTTAAATTTCGGTATCTATGTTCCCCTGCGTCTAACTGGCAAGTATGCCTTTCATTGAAACTGATAGAGAATAAGGAGCCAGGAAATATTGATGAAACAAAGTCAAGTGGGGGAGTTAGATGCCTTATAGTACAAATGAATCACAACGAAAAAGCATAGTAGCATCAATGACAAGACATGATATATAGCTGTATCCACTTGTATTTAACCTCTCTTGCTCATCACAAAACCAAGCATATCCATATCCTTTTCTGGCCTCCAATAAGAAATTAAAGTTAAACATTTTTCTATTTTTATTTTCCTGGGGATATGAAAGGGATTATTGACTAAATGTATCAATCTGAGCAGTGAACAGTGGCTCTGTATAGTGCCCCCCTTTGAAAGATGTTGCCAGAATGGAGTTAGCTTGTTCTGTCCGCAACCTCTAAACATAATAGTACTCACATTCAGTTTATGTCTCAATAAGTACCTAAATAATTCGTTCACTTTGATTCTTTTATGAACTGCTCCAAATGATGACATCAAGTGGCCATGTTTCATTTGACTTCTTGAAAACAACATTCTACGAACCCCCCCATGGCAGGCCCTTTGAATTATAAGTTCCCAATCCTAAATTTAGAATCTTTCTTTCTTTCTTTTAAATGGCAAAATCTAATTGAGAATATCTAAGTACTATTTCTTATCTGGGTTATTTCAACTTGCAAAACTTTAACAACTGATCATTTCAACTCTTTGATTGAAGACATTTTAATTAACTCAATTCTATCTTCCAACTATGGCTGCACTTCGTTTAAAGAACTAATCTGTGTTTCCGAAATTATTATAAAAAGTATTATTGCTTCTCGGATGACTTGGTGAGGCCTACAAGGTGCAAATTAATATCACAGTTTTGAAAAACTCATTCCTCTGTAAACGCCAAACATGCAGAGATCCCCACTAATTTCCTAACTGTAAAGTTGGATAAGTGGTTTTCGTCAAAATCAAATCTTTAATTCAACTTTCTTTGAATGAAATCATAAAAAAAAAAAACAGTAAAAAGAGATATGCCTCATGAAACATAATGACTAATGAGTGTACTTTATCATGATGGAAAGCTAATCACAGAAAGTTTTAGTTTGAATTACCCAATTAATTAAACGACAATGATTTTTGAATTATTTCAACCTTGTTAAAAGCATTACCGTGATTATTACCTATATCATGATCAAATCGTACTCCCTCCGACATGTGAAAAAGTTGAATCCAGTGACAATAATATTATCTCCTATCTTTTATTTGGTTTCAATCATAGAAACGAAATGACGATCAATTACTTTCAGAAAGTAGAGATCATGATAAAGATGCCCGGCATTTCCACCCAGACATCAATTGTCATCATGACAAAACCTAAACCTTTTTTGTCTTTTTCAGGTTGTCCTCTCA